>NW_015506929.1:80366-138176 GCF_001515645.1 Sinocyclocheilus grahami
ATATATATATATATCTCTATCTCTGGGGTAGACTGCATCACTGATTATAAGTGATAGATAGAGAGTTATATAGTATTTTGTTGCGCCACGCCACTCGCATCCGGTGTAGGCACGGTGTAACTTTGGTTTTGCTTTGTTTCACAGAACTATTCGTTGCCTGGTTTGCGTACGTATGTGTGGGGCGGAGCTATCAAAATAAGGGCGAGACCCTTTTGGGGTAGGGGCGTGTTTGTTTTGGTGATTTCAAATGTCAACATTGCTTTCCCCACCTTTAACTGATTTGGAGGTTAAATTTGGGCTTTTAGAGAGGAAGGAAAGTGCACGGCTTTAAAGGAGAGGAAAGGAACGTGTGCAGGATTAATAACAAAAGTCAAAATTAGAAACGGAAACACAGCACAATAATATTTTTTCCCCTTGATTATCGTTTTTTTCATAATCGTCATAAGTCAAAAATCTAAATTGGAAATCAATTTCGATTAATCGCACAGCCCTAAATTCAAAATGAATCATTATATCGTATTGCAGTTATCTGCTGCTACATTTATGCTCACTTTTATGTCGTTCCATTTTACTGCAAACTAAAACTGCAAACAGGGTCTCCCCTGTGACCAAGCATACTGTAGAACAAGTTGTTTGGAAAATTGAAGGATGGAATTTATTTGTTCAAAATATACAAAATGTATATAATGAGCGAGTACATCATGAATCCATTTTCCAAACCTTATTTTTGTATTATCCCGAATCAGTTCGGTATGCTTACAGTAAGTGTCTACATTCAGAATATTCTAGACCGAGTGGAACGTCAACCGCTGTGGAGTAGCCCAGTACCTTTGCGACCCCTCATATACATAAACAGAGAGAAGTAACTCTGGCTACAATGTTCATCTGCAATATGCATGCAGTTTTGTTTATTAACCTCTAGAGTGACAAAAGTTACATATCTTTTTACTTTAATTTCAGACCTGATGGAAGCGAATTAGGAGAGTGAAGACATGAGTGAATCGGAGGTGAAAGATCAAGTCAAAACTGGAGAAAAATCTTCACCTTCCTCACATACTGAAAGTAATTTTTTGCTGACAAGAAGTGCCCAAACATTTTTCACCTGCCCTCAGTGTGAAAAACATTTCCTATACAAACAAGGTCTTAAACTTCATATAAGAGTTCACACTGGAGAGAAACCATACACATGTGATCAGTGTGGGAAGAGTTTCACACGAAAAGGAAACCTTAATGATCACATGAAAATCCACACTGGAGAGAAGCCGTACACATGTGATCTATGTGGGAAGAGTTTTTCACTAAAGCAAAACCTTAATGTACACATGAAAATTCACACCGGAGAGAAGCCACACACATGTGTACAGTGCGGGAAGAGATTTGCAGGAAAATATTTACTCAATGAACATATGAAAATCCACACTGGCGAGAAGCCATATGCATGTGATCAGTGTGGGAAGAATTTCAAGCATAAAACAAACTTTAACGAACACATGAAAATCCACACTGGAGAGAATCTGCACACATGTGCTCAGTGTGGGAAGAGTTACGCACGAAAAGGAGCCCTTAATGATCACATGAAAATCCACACCGGAAAGAATCTGCACACATGTGATCAGTGTGGGAAGAGTTTCAGAAAATCAGGTGTTTTTAAAGTACATCTGCTTACTCATTCTAGAGAAAGGCTATATAATTGTGACCAATGTGGTAAAACATTTTTTAGGGCAGATTTTCTGAAGGACCACCTGAAAGTTCATACAGAGGAGAAGCCTTACGTGTGTTCTTTGTGTGGAAAGAGTTTTAGACAGATGGGTGCATTAAAAATACACCAGAAAAGACACAGCGGTGTGAAGGATCATGCTTGCTCTGAGTGTGGGAAGACTTTTTTTACAGATGGTGCACTGAAAGTGCATCAGTCAGTTCACACTACAGAAACCCCTTATAAATGTTCACACTGTGACAAGAGATTCAAACGGTCACAATATCTGAGAATACATGAGAGGGTTCACACGGGACAGAAGCCTTATCACTGCCATTCATGTGGGAAGACTTTCACTCATTTTTCGTCTCTAATCGGTCATAAAAAAAAATGCAGGTCTGAAATTAAAACTAGTAGTTTGAGTTCTGGTTCTGTACTCTGAGGTGCGAAGATGTGTAGGACTGCATCAAACAATTGTTGATAATTGATTAATCAAAGGTTGTTAGAACAATTAATCCACTGATTGTTGATTATTTCACAGATTAATAATTTATTAATCATTTTATTATTATTATTCATTTGTCATTCTTCATGCTTTTATATTACTTATTGTTGTTTAATCTTATGGTTTGTAAGAGATTAGAGAATGTGTTCGTTTCAAGGTTTTTAATGTCGCAGGAAAATGTTGTGAAGCAGTGCTTTTCCATTGTTTTTGCTTTGGTATAATAACATTTGTCTTAACAAAATATGATCGGGAGACAATTTTCTGAAGGACCACCTGAAAGTTCATACAGAGGAGAAGCCTTACGTGTGTTCTTTGTGTGGAAAGAGTTTTAGACAGATGGGTGCATTAAAAATACACCAGAAAAGACACAGCGGTGTGAAGGATCATGCTTGCTCTGAGTGTGGGAAGACTTTTTTTACAGATGGTGCACTGAAAGTGCATCAGTCAGTTCACACTACAGAAACACCTTATAAATGTTCACACTGTGACAAGAGATTCAAACGGTCACAATATCTGAGAATACATGAGAGGGTCCACACTGGACAGAAGCCTTATCACTGCCATTCATGTGGGAAGACTTTCACTCATTTTTCGTCTCTAATCGGTCATAAAAAAAAATGCAGGTCTGAAATTAAAACTAGTAGTTTGAGTTCTGGTTCTGTACTCTGAGGTGCGAAGATGTGTAGGACTGCATCAAACAATTGTTGATAATTGATTAATCAAAGGTTGTTAGAACAATTAATCCACTGATTGTTGATTATTTCACAGATTAATAATTTATTAATCATTTTATTATTATTATTCATTTGTCATTCTTCATGCTTTTATATTACTTATTGTTGTTTAATCTTATGGTTTGTAAGAGATTAGAGAATGTGTTCGTTTCAAGGTTTTTAATGTCGCAGGAAAATGTTGTGAAGCAGTGCTTTTCCATTGTTTTTGCTTTGGTATAATAACATTTGTCTTAACAAAATATGATCGGGAGACAAATGACAATATCAGAAAACAGCTGCAAGTGGACGCATTAAGTAACCAGCTGAGAGTGAACAGACAAAGATGGCACGGTCACATCTTAAGAAGAGATGACGAATACGTTGGAAAGAAAGTCAGAAAGATGCACTTCGGTACAAGAAAGAAAGGATGGCCAAAAAGGAGACTCGAAGAGTGTATGAACGAGGACGTGAAGGCCTTGGGCTTTAGAGTAGAGGACACGGCAAACAGGAGAAGTTGGAGATGAAGGATATGCACCGGCGACCCCACAGATATAGGGATTTAAGCCTGTCGATGAAGAAGATAATAACACCTGTCTTGTTGGATTTGTACTGGCCAGACTAAGTCTGAGCTTTTAGACATAGGCATTCAGATGAAGTATGAGCATTGAAACATACGCAACTAAGATTATTCAATAAACCGTGGTCTTTGTATTATCATCACTTCGTCTTCTGCTTCTGCTCTTACCTGTCTTTCAGTCAAACTTTTGAGGCTGATAGAAGACTGTTAACAGAGTTTTAGGTACCAGGCAAGACTATCTGTTGACAGGTTTTACTAGTTTTGGACACCAGACAAAACAATATCAGATATCTTCTGACAGGGATTCGGGATCCGGGATCGGATCTAATATATGTGATATTTCGGATGTCTAGATCCATCTGATTTAACACTGCTTTGCTTAGAACTGAAACAGAAAAACACTTCCTCTCTTATAATGCATTATAGTGTTACGATAATCAAAACAGTGCTGAGCTAGATGAAGCTTTCTATTCAAACCAAACTACTTTTTTTTGCACTCATTAATAAAAAGACTTTACACTAGCTAGCTTTAAATGGAGCACACTCACTCACTGTTTTCATCTCCTCTCATTCCACAACATTTCGGTACAGTTCTGTCTTCCATGTGTTACATCTGACAGTATCTGTGGTTTGTAGTAGAGATGCATTGATGCTGAATTTCTCTGCCGATACCGATAGTTTGATTTTCTTAAGGGGAAAAAAACTCTCCTAACTGATGCTGTTGACTACAAAGGGAACCATATTGTTTGGTTCATTACTATAATATTAAAGGCTAAAATTAATAACAGAGCTATTATATTCAACTGCTATTTATTTTCAGATATAATTACACTCAAATAAAAATTGAAATGTCTGTTTACAACTCATTTACAACTAGCTTCATGCCAGATTTATTCAAACATATATATAATTATATATAGTGTCATCTTTAGTGTCGTTCTATAGATAATTAATGAACTGTGAACAGTGGATAACTTTGCTGAGGTAAATGCCACGTAATACTGTTCACAATCTGTTTTATTGGCATCTTTCCACGGTTGAAACACTGACTGAGCGATTACATTAGACATGATACATTTTGGTAAGATATGCTGTATCTTTCAACATACCTTCTTATGTTCATGTTTATTTTGGGCTATAACTTGAGATGACCAATCAAATAAAAGGCAGATTTTAAAAAGAGTGTTCTTAAACATATTCTTCCAAATTTAGTCTCAACTCTCAAACTCCACATTGCAACGTGCATTTTGAAATACCAGAAATTATCTAACTACAGCATATGCTAAAACTCCAGTGAGTTTTTATGCACCTGTATAAGCTTTCAATATTTCAATGTTTATAGCACTGTTTTGAACAATTAAGACTATTATATTAGTTGCAATAATAATTACCTTCTTGTGTGTTTACAGTTCCCGCTGAACCAGAACATAATTTTAAAAACTGTAATTATGGCCAGCACTACAGACAGTAGTATTAGTGGTATTAGAAAGAATGTTGTCTCTGTTCTGTAACAGAAATAGAAAACAGCACATTTTATTAGTTCTTGCTTTCCTTCGGAATCAAACCCATGACTTTGGCATTGCTAGTGCCGTGCTCAACTGGTTGAGTTATAGTAAAGTAATAATAATACAGTACTACAGTAATACTTACTATATAATTATGTCTTACAGTATTTGCAATCAATGCAGGCAAACAAATGATCAGTCCTGTCTTACAAAGAGCCAACAGAGCAGCTTAAACAGATTATTACCACAACTGATGTACCTGCACATGTGTGACAGAGTTGAGTGATGTCCAGATGTTGAGTCTGATACCAAATCACAGGAAATGTTGCCAAAAATTCCCTCAAACTGAAGTTTTTATTCTAATTTAAGAACGCTCATTTAGATTACTGTGGTGCCTCCTGTTTTGCAAACTAGCCCTAAAGAAACCAGAGAAACTATACGATCTGTTGACATGTCAGCAAAGCGAAAGTAAAAGTCATCGACTATTTCACAAACAGCTAACCAAGCTTAGCATGCATATTATTAACATATTGGCTGTTTATACTTACAAAGCACTTATTCTGCATGACCATATTCTATCCCTAATCCTGCCCAATACCTAAACTTAACACCTACCTTACTAATTATTAATAACCAGCAAATTAGAAGTTTATTCAGCCAAAAGTCGTAGTTGATGCGAGAATTGGACCTTAAAAAAGTGTGACCTACATTTTTAATAAAAAAAATTGCTGGCTCCTTTGAGAGTGGATAAATTATGATTTTGGGGTTGATTATGTCTAACTCTATCTTGCTTGTGTTTATCCCAGTTTATAAGTCACAAACTTGAGAACCGTATTAGGTATATCGTTGTGCTTGATAGGCTATGGGAATTTGACACTTTGCAGGTGTAACTCATAATTTAAATATCAAAGTTGAGATTGTAAATGATGAAATGTGTAAATAGTATTTAAAAATGTCTTCATCCATGAACCTAGTCTAACTAAAGGGAATTGTCAGCCCTTTATATCAGGTAAAGCCAAAGAGGCAGTTAAAAGTGTATGCAAATGATGATAAAGTATACTGTAAACTGTGATTTATAACCAATCCTAAATCACGTATCTGTGTGCTGTACAGGGCATGAAAAATACAAGGAAAACCAGACTGGGTGTTTCAATGGAAAAAGTTTCATTTCATTTGTAATTAGAGTAAAATAAACACTCATCACACCAGCAAACATTAAAAATACCTGCTAATTTCATGCTCACAAAACAGCTCTAATGTGAAGTATAGACTTCACAAAGCATGATCTAAAAAGAAAACGTAATTCATTAAACCAGGCAACCTCCTTCCATTGCTCCAGTTCTGACACTCTCATGGCCAAATGCAGCTGATTTTGACAGTGGACAGGGGTCATCATGGGCACTCAGACCAGTCTGCGGTTATGCAGCCCCATACACAGCAAACTGAGGTGCGCTGTGTGTTCTGACGCCTTTCTATCACCGACAGCATTAAGTTTTTTTATCAGCTGTTTTGGAGATGCTCTGACCTAGTCTTCATCACTATTTGGTCCTTGTCCAAGGCACTCAGATATTTGATAATCCTGATGCTGCTTTTCTGTACTGCACCAATCTGTACATTTAGGGTGACAACAATTCTTAAAAACACATTTTTAGATCGGTATGCTTCAGTGGTCTAACATCTCTCGTCAATATCAAAATTATTGAGATGACCAATCGCATCAAAGGCAGGTTTTACTGTTCACAACCAGATCATGAATTCCAAATGCATTAAAGGTGAAAGACTGAAAAGTAAGATATAGGCTATAGCCAACAACATTTAACATCTGATAGCTTCTTTTTTCTATACTATGGAAGTCAATGGGGACCAGCAACTGTTTGGTCACACACATTCTTCAAAGCATCTTTTTTTTTTTTTTGTCTGTCTTCAGCAGAAGAAATAAATTCATCCAGGTTTGGAACAACTTGAGGGTGAGTAAATGATCCCCAACCCCTTTTATTGGTGAACTATCCCATTGAAGACTTATTTGTATCAGAGAAAATATAACTTAACTTGAACAGATTTTTTTTCTTGTGAGAAAAGAGAGGTCCTGCTCGTGCTTGGATATAATACATTTAATAAATAACATAATTTGTTGTGCATGTTTGTTTTTACCTTATCATCGAACTTAACACAACGCTTCTAAAACCTCTCTAAAATGTATCTTGAGAGACTTTACAAGTAAATCTGTTGTTACTACACGTAAATGTGTTCGAAAATTTGTGTTGGATATTCGTAACAAGATACCACAACATTTGAAATGAACAAATGTTCATAAGCATTGTTAAGTCTTATAAAAACATATAATGATACTTGTTATTGTCTATCCAAATAGTTATAGTCATTCGCAGTGCATCTTACCTGAAGGTAGTGGGAAGAAAAACTTTCAGTCGGAGTTCTGTATGATGGAAAATTGATCATGCCAGTGTTTAATTAAAATATAAGTAGGATAATTTAGTTTGTGTCAAAGGCTATCCTACAAACATTATTAGTAAAACTCTTAAAGCAACATAAGTGTCCACAGTCAAGTTTATTTACTGAACAAACAACATTCAACATACAGGTTCTTTAGCCAAATCACCAGAACCATAATTGATGAACTGGCTCAAAATCACAGCAGGAAGTTCCCCAAGAACAGGGCCATGTAATAAAACACTGAAGATACAGAAACACTGATACGGTATATTATAAGCATAATTTTCAAATGTCCAAAATAAACTGAGCACACTGTGTGTCTTAACACTGTAATACAAATTAATTTGTTCTTTCCCAAGACAAGTCACAAGTCTAGACAGGATGGTGCTTGGTTTTGTTGGCAGCTGTGAAAAGATGGATTAGCTCTTTCTCAAGTCTGAGCAGGATAAGTGCTGACAGTGCCACAAGGAATGTTATGATATTTCCTGACAAAATGTGGCTTTGTCCTGATATCTGTCTGTAACGGCCTCAGGGATGTGATTAAATTATTCAGTTAAAACAGATAAAACATTGACATCCAGTCAAAGAAAAATGACCAAATAATGGTTATTATAGATATGTAAAAGCAAATAAAAATACATATCAGGGTCCAGCAACAAAAAGCTTAACACTTGCTATATACAACAATTACTCTATCAATGCTTCTCATACTTAATGCACATTAATTCAATGCAGTCACAAGCTTTTTCACTGTTTTTATCCAAATGGCATGAAAGTCATGATCATGCTATACCAAGTTTTGGTTATATAATTACTTTGTTCATGATCTTAGAGTGCATCATATGGAATAGCCGTATCAGAGATCTGTCGTACGTACATCTACTGCAGTCTGTTGGATTGTCAGATCATCATTTGAGTGCATAATGTTTTCTGCTCCATCAGATTGCTGTAAGAATATGGAGAAACAATCAAAAAAAGAAAAACACAAAGGAGCAGTGTTGATGAGAGCTACACACTGTGAAAACTAAAGGAGGTGGAAGGAATAATTGGAGAATAAAGTCAAATATAGAATAAGAGTCAAATGTTCATCTGCAAACATTACTTTGAGTTTTACTTTTAACTTCACTTTTCACAAAAGTGATGATCATTCTATAAAACGACATCTCCTTTCCTCACTCCAACCATTATGCAGTGAATCTACTCAAGAGATTTTGGTCTTGATTCATTTACTTCATTAGTGAAAAAAAGTCTAATTAAAGAGATCACCAAGATGAAGTTCATAGTGTTCAGAACACCCCAGAAAGTATGCAATTTGAAATTAAGATGATATCAAGAAACTAAATAGTAAAAGTTTTCACACCATTCTTTTGGTAAGCAAGGTAATCATATCACCACTTATTGGTGCACACTCAAAATTGCCATTCCACATATGGTCTCATATGTAATTGTCATGTTTTGCTGCAGGAGAGCAATTGCAAGTAAATGTCATTTGCAGGAATGTAATATGACTATTGTACAAAGTAACGATTATCTTCATTAACACTGTGAAAGTGAGAAGCAGGCACAATGGCAATACAATCAATGATAGCTGGGTACAATATGAGAAACACGACTAAACATGCGTCATCATTTTCAAATTCCTCCATTTTCACAGTCCACACTATATAGCTATAAATTCAAACTACAAAAATGTATGTGAATCTCAAATGGAGGCAAGAAGAAAAATCATTTTGAACTTGACATTATTTTACACCAAGAACAGTTTCAGTACTAACCTCATCTTGCTTGTTTTAAGTAGAAACAGATAATCACACCTAGTGCAGTCATGACCAAAACCACTGGAATAAGTGTTAGCAGCAGTACAGTATGTGAACGTTGGTAGAGTTCTGTAAGGGACAAAGACAATTTTGAAATGAACATATCTGGGTCCAAGTGTAAACCACAGGTGTTTTTATGTAACAGTCACAGAAAAGACAGTACGTGGAAATTTATTTAAAGTTTGTTGTATCTGAAATGTGATGTTCATGCTTCTTAATGACTTTTATTTATAATCATTGCAATGTAAGTGAAGGCAATTCACACAAAATTAAACACATCGCCAGTAAAAAGAGAGTGTAAAATCACAGCTGACGCACCTGCACATGTGTGACAGAGTTGAGTGATGTCCAAAAGTTTGGTTTGGTTGCTGATGGGATTGTTGAGCACACAGCTGTAGGTGTTGTTATCCTGATATTCCACCTCCAGAGGTAGAGAGAGACTGATGCTGAGATCAGACACACTGATGCTGGACAATAAACTGTTTCCTTTGTACTAGGAGAGAGTCACATGACCCACATTCACCACTGAACACACCAGTGAACAATTCTGCTGTGATGATGATGATGCACAATCTCTGCTGACGACAGGAACAGGCAAAGAACCTGAAAAACAAACACATAGCTATATTAAAAAAATAAATACAACAATAATTCAGATGACCGCTGTCTGATTTATAACTTGCTTACCGTAGACAGTAGCACCAAAACTGAACAATTCTGCTCTGATGATGATGATGCACAATCTCTGCTGACGACAGGAACAGGCAAAGAACCTGAAAAACAAACACATAGCTATATTAAAAAAATAAATACAACAATAATTCAGATGACTGCTGTCTGATTTATAACTTGCTTACCGTAGACAGTAGCACCAAAACATTTGAATGCTTCCAAGTCTCCGCTTCTGATGTTTCTAAATTCGTAATGTCCAGTGTCTTTTGTGCTGCTATTCCTGATTTTGAGAGTTCCAGTCTGACGATCAAGCTTAAATCTCTCTCTGAATCTCTCATCATCACATGGTATCGTTTTCTCAACACTGATTTTAGCTATACATAGATTTTCATTTTCAAACCTCCACTGTATCACATCATCTACCTGTAGTTTAGTAGAAGCGGAGTAAAAAGTCACAGAATCTCCCTCCATCACTGAAACTTTATCAGTAAATCTCGGACCTGCAGAACACAATTCCCAGTCGAACCTGTTATGACAATTTTGTGCAAGTCCTTTACTTTATTGGAATGATTTGTTAATGTTCAGTTGTGAAGTCACTCTACTCACATGTTTCGGATAAGATTTGTGTAGATACCACCAGGGTCAAGATGATAATACTATAACCTACAATGTTCAAAAGACAGTGTTTAATTCGACACCACTGGAGAGCATTTCTACAGTGAACGATTACAACATCGTTAGGTTTAATTACGAAATCTTATCACGAGTTGTAAAGTATTGTAAAGTCAAAACAAAAACATAGCACTCACCTTGCACACGCAAAATGAACAAAGCACGAGAGAAAAACATATTCTGCATCAACAAGTGTCTTCAAAAATCATATTTAATCACAAGAGTCCCCAGCGGAAAGAGTGAAGAGATCCAGCTACTCGCCCATCTCAATCACGTGATACGCCTCGTTGCTTGAATTTGCTTCGAAAACTCCACAGAGGTGTCAGAACAGTGCTGCGTTCAGCCCCGACAAAACGGTGCAAAACGTTGTTTAAACGGAAACGGTGGTGCGTTGAACGCCCTGTTCTGATTATGCAAGAGTTGCAACTATGGCAGCTGAGAAAGCCATTCTTTGTGCTCTTTTTGAAGAATTTTCGGAGCCTGATGAAATCAGTACAAATGTGTGTTTAATAGGGGAGAGCGGGGCACAAAGTATCTCTCGGCCACCGTAGTTATGACAATTTTGTGCAAGTCCTTTACTTTATTGGAATGATTTGTTAATGTTCAGTTGTGAAGTCACTCTACTCACATGTTTCGGATAAGATTTGTGTAGATACTACCAGGGTCAAGATGATAATACTATAACCTACAATGTTCAAAAGACAGTGTTTAATTCGACACCACTGGAGAGCATTTCTACAGTGAACGATTACAACATCGTTAGGTTTAATTACGAAATCTTATCACGAGTTGTAAAGTATTGTAAAGTCAAAACAAAAACATAGCACTCACCTTGCACACGCAAAATGAACAAAGCACGAGAGAAAAACATATTCTGCATCAACAAGTGTCTTCAAAAATCATATTTAATCACAAGAGTCCCCAGCGGAAAGAGTGAAGAGATCCAGCTACTCGCCCATCTCAATCACGTGATACGCCTCGTTGCTTGAATTTGCTTCGAAAACTCCACAGAGGTGTCAGAACAGTGCTGCGTTCAGCCCCGACAAAACGGTGCAAAACGTTGTTTAAACGGAAACGGTGGTGCGTTGAACGCCCTGTTCTGATTATGCAAGAGTTGCAACTATGGCAGCTGAGAAAGCCATTCTTTGTGCTCTTTTTGAAGAATTTTCGGAGCCTGATGAAATCAGTACAAATGTGTGTTTAATAGGGGAGAGCGGGGCACAAAGTAACACTTTTTGACTTTCTCAAATTGTGTAAATCCACATGGGATTCAGAGTATAATTTTTTTATCCACAGTAATTTCACACTTGTCTAGTACAAATATGTTGCTTTATTTCATAATTACAATGTATATGTTTTTCTTTATTTACCCTCAAAAATTGGAAGTGTGACAACATGCCCGTAGGTGGGGTACATTGTAACATCTGAGGGGCACATTGTAACATGACCGTATGACAGCTTAAAATGTTATCTGATCGCATGAAAAAAATATACAAGACAAACTAAAATATTTTGATAAAATAATTATTTATTTCAAATAAAATAATGACTTTTACTTGTCTTGAAATAATAATTTCTTAACACTAAACATTGACTGTCAGTATTTATTCACCTGTTTCTCGTCGTTTATCATTCAAATGTATTAAAGCAAATAGTGTGAATTACATCGCTAATGTCGTAGAATAGCACATTGTAACGCAGTGTTACAACGTGCCCCATCTGCGCAACTGGAATTTAAAACCGGTTACTGTCTTATGATAGTTAGTGTGATTTAACATGTTAGGTTTCACCTAAGCAGGTGTTTAGTGTTTTCATGTCTGTATGATCAGAAGTCCAATGACCTATCAGGTCTTTACTGTACAGCTCAAAACTTATTGTAAAAAAATTCCACTAAAGGCGAGTTTAAAGAACCCACATGCAGTTTAATAAAGCAAAGACTAATACAAACTAAGCAAAACAAGATGATGACTTGAATAGAACTATACTTGAAAACTTCCCAAACAACAGATACATCAAAGAAAACTAGACAAGAGACAATGGGAGCATGAAGGCTATATATTAAAAAACTGTGACATTTCTCAAAGTATCTTGTTTTATTGTTCCACAGGAGAAAGTCATACAGGTTTGGGATGACATGAAGGTAAACTATCCCTTTAAGTGAGAGTAGACTGCTAACAGTATATTAAAACAGATTTAAATAACCAGTCAAATACATACAAACAGCATCAGATCCAATTAATACAACTTTATTTTTGCTTAAATGAAACCTGTTACACTGAGATATACAAATGACAAACATTTTAACTGATATTTAACACGAGACATAGCTCTGTTAAACTGTTATTTAGTAAAGAGTTCTGGAGTATCTGGGTTTGGTGTTTATCATATGCACAATGATGATGAAGTCATGTTTCAATACTTTCTGCAGCTTCTAGGTGGTTTTACTAGCTGGTTGCTTTCAGTAGGTCTGCTAGGTGAATACCGTAAGTCTGATCACTCAAGCAATAATAGCAAACCTCTCCTAATTTGAGTCATCATTCATGTCTGGAGCAACATTTGTAACTGTAACAGTAAATACATATAGTTATAGTGATGCTTGCCTTAAAGGGATAGTTCACCCAAAAATGAAAATTAGATGTTTATCTGCTTACCCACAGGGCATCCAAGATGTAGGTGACTTTGTTTCTTCAGTAGAACACAAACGGAGATTTTTAAGTCAAACCGTTGCAGTCTGTCAGTCCTATAATGTCAGTGGATGGGAATCACGGCTGCTATTACCATTATGAGATGTGAACGCACATAATGCACAGATTCTGTAATGCACAGAAAATAGTTATCTAATAGTTTAAAGTTTTAAATAAATATGATTATTGAAAAGTGATTTAACATGTTAGGTTTCACCTAAGCAGGTGTTTAGTGTTTTCATGTCTGTATGATCAGAAGTCCAATGACCTATCAGGTCTTTACTGTACAGCTCAAAACTTATTGTAAAAAAATTCCACTAAAGGCGAGTTTAAAGAACCCACATGCCGTTTAATAAAGCAAAGACTAATACAAACTAAGCAAAACAAGATGATGACTTGAATAGAACTATACTTGAAAACTTCCCAAACAACAGATACATCAAAGAAAACTAGACACGAGACAATGGGAGCATGAAGGCTATATATTAAAAAACTGTGACATTTCTCAAAGTATCTTGTTTTATTGTTCCACAGGAGAAAGTCATACAGGTTTGGGATGACATGAAGGTAAACTATCCCTTTAAGTGAGAGTAGACTGCTAACAGTATATTAAAACAGATTTAAATAACCAGTCAAATACATACAAACAGCATCAGATCCAATTAATACAACTTTATTTTTGCTTAAATGAAACCTGTTACACTGAGATATACAAATGACAAACATTTTAACTGATATTTAACATGAGACATAGTACTAACTGTTATTTAGTAAAGAGTTCTGGAGTATCTGGGTTTGGTGTTTATCATATGCACAATGATGATGAAGTCATGTTTCAATACTTTCTGCAGCTTCTAGGTGGTTTTACTAGCTGGTTGCTTTCAGTAGGTCTGCTAGGTGAATACCATAAGTCTGATCACTCAAGCAATAATAGCAAACCTCTCCTAATTTGAGTCATCATTCATGTCTGGAGCACAATTTGTAACTGTAACAGTAAATACATATAGTTATAGTGATGCTTGCCTTAAAGGGATAGTTCACCCAAAAATGAAAATTAGATGTTTATCTGCTTACCCACAGGGCATCCAAGGTGTAGGTGACTTTGTATCTTCAGTAGAACACAAACGGAGATTTTTAAGTCAAACCGTTGCAGTCTGTCAGTCCTATAATGTCAGTGGATGGGAATCACGGCCACCGCTACCTATCTCTCAAATGGACCATTGACACTCTATCTACGATCTCAATTGGGAGTGTCAATGGTCCATTTGAGAGATAGGTGGCGGTAATGCACTTACAAGTCTGCGATCCGCCGTAAAGCAAGAAGCAGAAGATGACATTTGGTTTTGTTTGTGTATGTTTTATGACTCTCAAAGCCGTGATTCCCATCCACTGACATTATAGGACTGACAGACTGCAACGGTTTGAGTTAAAAATCTCCGTTTGTGTTCTACTGAAGAAACAAAGTCACCTACATCTTGATTGCCCTGGGGGTAAGCAGATAAACATCAAATTTTCATTTTTGAGTGAACTATCCCTTTAAACAGACCGAGTTGTCTGGTTCCTGAATACTGAACGCAGCAAAAAGTTCCTGGTCCTCAGGAAAATCTGCATCAAACATGTACAAGAGTTCAGGCTCTGGGCTCAACCTATAGAAGAAAATCGAACCAGCCTCCTGGTCCAGGAACACACCGACTTTTCTGGTGGACTCTGTTTGAAGTGGTTTAGTTAGTGATTCAGTTTTTTTGTCATGAGCCACAAATACATTTTTTGAGCAACATAAACACCACGACATCTTATTGCGTCCTAGACATACGGTGTCATTCGCACCCTTCCTCTTGATTCCCTTACATGCCACACCCATGAGCACACCTGTTCCGATCACATCCACCGTAAAGAAGCAGCGTCCTGACAACGGCTGGCAACACAGGACCTGGTTGCACTTGTCAAATCTTTCGTCATTAGCAGGAAGCTGTTGCTTCTCCCTCTTACAAACAGCTACTGTGTTGTTCTCGTTCAGATAGAGGTATTCGTTAGCCGTCTGAGGGTCAAAGGTGAGCGTGACAGCATCTAAAAACAAAGTGAGATTCATCAGAAAATGCCAGCTTAAATATCTACAATTAGCATATTGTGTGTAGATGACGTAAAATACTTTAGGGAAGTCACATGCCATATTCCATCTAAAGCTACTTTTTGGTAGTTCTTTAGATGTTTTTATGAACTCATGTAAATTAGAGACATTTTTGCACTTCTATAAATCCATCTGACACACCACAAGACCTTTTAAAATGAAATGGGAAAAGGTGTTAAAATGGTGAAGTAGTTACAGCAACTACAAACAGACATTCATCTACATTTTAACCTACAATCTTTGTGATGATCCATGATTAAACTCACATTGGTACAGTCCTGGTTGGTGACTGCAGACTCCTCCAGTGTAAATTCTAGTTAGAGTTAGAGTTAGTATCGGTTAATATGTTAAGACTAGTATCACACCATTGCACATTTATTGAAGCACAATTTAAACATGAATAGATAGTCTCTCGTTTCACCTTTACATTAGTCACTACAGTGCTTGTATATTAAAGTAGCCTAAAGGAAGTATACTTGAACACAACAGTGAACAATTCACTGAATGGCTAGGAAGAATCAAAGTCCTCACTACAAGTTTCATAGGATCCCGTGGATGTTCATTCCAACCTTCCACATGAACCAATAGCAGATAAAAGCTACATTACCTCAGTGAGGGTTGCTTATACTTCCGTAGACAAACTTTCTTTTCCATGATGTTTCCAAGGTCATTATACTGCAGGTCCAGCTCTCTCAGATTGGCTTTCAAAGATGACAGTAACTTCAAAGCTCCTTCTTTAATATGACAGCCTGAAAGTCTATAAAGCCAAATCAGAATTTTGTTTCAATCAGCTGGCCAAGGAATGACATTCATGACATTCGCCTGTTTGCCCATTTCAGGGACTAAGCAGCATAGCTGGTTGGTTTCTGTACATATTATATTTACACTTATATTTGCATTCAAGCTATACATTTTTTAAAGTTTGAGTTAAAACAGGAAGTCCCCCTGAGATTTTAAGTTAAATATTTTCGTTATCTAAAAACACATTCGCATATTCATGGCTCTCTGATATCAGTTAATGCATTAATGGTCACATATGACATGCAGCTAAAAAGATTAAATATTTCATTTTTGTTAATTATTTATATTTTTAAATTATTTATTAATTACATTTTTGTGAATGTATTGTTAATTTTTCGACAGTTTCCTTGTTTTATTTTATTATTATTTATTTATTTGCAGATACAATAAATTACTACTAATAACATGAAAATACCAGTCAAACATCAAACCAAAAATTACATCTCATGATTTTTAAACAAAGAGTCACACTATAAAATCAACATTACGTGCGTCAAAAACAAACACTCTATTCAAACTTAACATATTCTTAACCCCTTACAACATCTATTTAACCCATCTGTCTGGACCCTGATGTTTGCAGTTAGTTTCACTTACTTCAGAACTTCAAGATGACAGTTAACGCTCTGCAGCCCAGCTGAGATCATTTTCACTCCTTCATCTTCAAGTTGATTGTCACTGAGGTCCAGGATTTTCAGATTCACATTTGATCCTGAAAGCACATCCTTGATGAGCTCCATGTCCTGACTATGGAGGTCATTGTGGCTGAGATTCAGCATCTGAATCTGGCATTTGGGATCACAGAAGGCCCTAGACAGTTGCTTCAGTGCAGACAGTCCCAGACTATTGTGGCTCAGATCAAGATGAGTCAGGTGAGAGTTTGGTGAGGTCAGTAAAGGCACCAGGATGTCACAGTGTTTCTCTGTAAAGCCGCTTCCTTTGAGCCTGCAAGTATTGCATTTGAACTCTGTTATGATTTCACATGTAAACTCTGACTGAGAATATTTTATGATACACTATGAAGATGTTTACAGAAGTTTTCATAATACTTACATAGCCTTTCTGAAGCGTGTGATGGCTGGAGAGAATCTCTGAAATCCTTCTAAAGTGATGTTGAATTTCCTGAAGAAAAACTCATCATGGTCTGTATCTGACATCACAAACCGGAAAGCCAGAAGCGTGCACTGGAACAGTGTGAGGGGCTTTGTGGTCCGTGAGCATTCGAGATCTGGCATCTGCAAAAAAGAACTGTCCTTGAGCTCCACGATGCAACGAACAAGACCAAAGCATCTCTCAGGGGACAGATCTTTCCTCCTCAAAGACTTAATGTACTTGGTCACTTTTTTGTGATCTTCTAAACTACTGTCGTCCAATCGAGGCAGGAGTCCTTCGAGTATACATCTGCTGGAATCACACGAAATTCCAAAGAGAAAACAGTTAAAAAGATCCAAGTGTTCATTTTTGCTTTCCACGGCCACATCAATCACGCTTTTGAGAAAATCCGACAAATTAGACTTTTGCCCCATTTTTGCTTTAGTTAATGCCAGGGAGTCTTGGTTTCCTGATAGAAATTCATGAAAAACAAACAAGGCTGCAAAGAATTCCTGGACACTGAGATGGACAAAGCTGAAATGTTTAGTCCTGTTATATCCAGACTTGCACTCAGAGACACAGGTAATGATGCCTGGATATCGAAGAGCTTCATCAGGAGTGATATAATATTTCCTCAAGTCTTCTTTACTGAAGATGGCATTCTGTTCCTTCAGCTTCCAGTAGGCCAACTCTGCCAGTTTCTTAATCAGTTCTTTGTGCTGTATGAGAGCATCTTCTTGTGACACATTTTCCCCTTGATATTTGTTGTGGCTTAACCCAGTCTGAATGAGCAGATAGTGGATATACATTTCTGTCTGATTTGAGGGCATTTCACTATCTTTATTTTGACTTTTAATGATGGTTTTTAGAACAACCGATGAAATCCAACAAAAGAGGGGTATGTGGCACAATATCCACAGGCTCTTATGAGACCTCAGGTGACAGATGACTTTTTGGGTTAGATCTGGATCCTCAAACTGCCTCGTGAAGTACTCATCCTTCTGTTCGTCTATGAATCCTCTGATCTGTGTGACATATCCCTGTCTGAAGATCTCAGATGGAAGCTGTTCAGCTGCCACAGGCCGGCTGGTGATCCACAGGTGTGCGGATGGAAGCAGTTTTCCTCTTAGAAGGTTTGCTACGAGGACATCCAGTGTGGCTTTTTTTGTAAGATCTGACAAAATGCTGGTTTGAAAGCTCAATTCATTTTTATATTCATCTAGACCATCTAAGATGAACAGAACTTTTCTATCACAGATCCAGTCAGAGATCGGTCTTGCCTCTTTGAACTCAGGGTAAAAGTCACAAAGCAGGTCAAAAAAGCTCTTTTTTCCCTCAAGCAAGTTTAGCTCTCGGAATGGGAGCAGAAAAACAAGCTCTAGATCCTGATTGGCTTTTCCGCTTGCCCAGTCGTGGACAAACTTCTGCACAGTGACCGTTTTCCCAATTCCAGCAATTCCTTTTGTTAAAACAGTCTTCATGGTTGTATTTTCATCCAATGGTGGTTTAAGAATTTCATTGTAGTTTATGATTGTCTGTGCTGATGTGTTTAAATCATTCGTCGTCTCTATCTGCCAGATCTCGTGTTCTCTATTGATGGGGTCTGACTCGTCATTGATGATGAACAGTTGTGTGTAGATCTTATTTAGAGAGACTGACTGTTGTGCACTTCCCTCCAAAATCCTCTCAGAGTCCTTCATCATCCTTGTTTTCAACTTATTCTTTACACTCTGAAGAGTTTCTAAAAATCAGGACAAATCATGTGATAAACAGAAGTATTGCACTTATGAATGAACCGTTTTATTGGAGCAAGAGTCTTACCATTGTTGTTTATTGAGGTAAAGTGAGACACCTGTGTCTGAAAAAAAACATACACATCAATATAAACAGTATATATAATAATATACACATAAGCCATATCTTAAATGAGCAACTCCGTAAAATGTACAATATTACAGTATTTTAATGATCAAACACTCACCATATATACATCACCAGCTATTATGGATCCTAGTAAGTTTGGAGCAAGTACTGTGCCACCATTCTTCTGGTCAATTCTGAAGTCCTGAAGATACTGGTTTGAATTTTGAATTGATGGTTGTCTGGGTGATGTAGAACTATTAATATTATTATGTTGTGGAATGTCGTTATGCTGTTGAAGTGTCATGTTTCCAAACTGTGTTTCAATGCTGTTACCATCTGTTGCAAAAATAAATACATAATCAAAACAGTGCAAATGTTGCAGTTAAGATTATTAAAGATTGAGCATTTTCTAATAACAAAGAAAATGTGAAATATTTTCCTACTTTCGATATGACTGTTTTTCCATTCCATATTCATTCTCTTTCAGAGGGTCTTCCAACCTCCCAGTTGTTCCGCTGTGTTAGGATAAACGGTTTATGATTAATTTTTATGTTTTAGAATGAATGTTTACATTTGCAAGCAAATATATAGGCCTACATTAGTTTGAGATCTTTTAATGTTTTTGAAACTTTTGCTTTTTTAAAGGAGTCTTTTATGCTCACCAAGGCTACATTTAGTCTATTTGATCAAAAATACAGATATAAATGGAAACTCATACATTTTTTCTGGATTCTTTGATGTATAGAAAATTCTAAATTTACTTTAAACAGAAATCTTTTGTAATATTATAAATTAAATACATCCTAGCTGAATACACGTATTCATTCTCACTTACCCCAAACTTTTGAATGGTGCATCACAAAAATATTAAGCAGCAAAAATGTTTAATAATAATAAATGTTAGTTGAACGCCAAATCAGAATAATCTAATGTTTGGTAACATGTTCGTTGACCAAACACAACATATTTGGGTTTTTCGGAAGGGAAGGATGGGCCTGAACTGAGCGCTACAATTTGACAAACTGGGAACGGGTGCTACAACAATGTTCGATATGTAAAAAAGAGCCCGGTCTCATGAAAATGCGTATAAATAATACGCCAAATAAAAACGAAAACTCGTGGTACTGATACGCAAAAATGGACTTTGGCGTGCATATAATACGCAGTTTTCGCGTGCATATGATACGCATCTACCCCACAACCCTAAACCTACCCATCGCGTAGCATATACACGCCAAAGTCCATTTTTGATGATCAATACCACGAGTTTTCGTTTTCATTTGGCGTACTATTTATACGCACTTTCATGAGATCGGGTTGGTAAAAAACGATGTGTGAATAATGAAAACCTAGTATACCCCAAAAACCAAAACAAGACTCTGTAAAAGGGCATAATATCTTGCATCCTTAATAAAAATTTAAGCTGAAAATGAATAAAATCTCCTTGAAACCAACTAACTAAATAAGAAAGAACCAAGTTAACAATTTTTGGTTCCCAAGAACGTTCCCTGTTGGTTAGCCAGGAAAGTTTTCTTGAACGTTCCTATAAGGTTCCCATAAAGTTCTCTGAAGGTTCCCATAAAGTTCTTCTAACCTCTTTACTCTGATATACCCTGCTGTAATCATCCAGCACTCCCGCGTCCCATATAAGCGGCATGGAAGACGGACTGATGGACCTTAATAATCAATACTACGAACCATGTCTTGTTTTAAACTATTGTTTAATCAATAAAGATATCAAATATCAATATCAAGACATCAAAGCACATTTAATCATAAGGAGCATTAAATGAGTTTATCAAGTAATAGGCTATGTAAGATTCCAACTTGTATCACATAATAACCCAGATTTTACGTTTCTTAAGCACCAAATAACAAAGACTTCGACACAATATTGGGTTTTAAAAATGTGAATTTTATTTTAACAGACATTAAAAATGAATAACATTTATTTGACTTTAACTAGGATAACATTATATTAATTTCTTACCACTGAATTAGTGATGATGTGCTTCTCTTTTTTGGTCAGTATAGGGCCTAAACAAAAACTTCTCGGTTAACATCATCTTCAGTTAGAAGTGTCAAATCTCTCTGAAATCACAATATTTTGTTATCTCGTATAAATATTAATTCTAAGTAATTATTCAATAAAGAGATCAATAAACGAATGTTAGTCAGTCAGTCAGTAAAACGAAATACCCGATTAAGCGCTTGCGCGGCTTTCACTGTTGCCAACTCTCGCAAGATAAATAAGCAACCGCAGCTTAAAAAACAAGCCCAAAACAAGCCCAATATTTTTTTTGATGATTTATTATCATCAATATTATTTATCATCAACTATTTATTACAAATAAATGAACCTGCAACATATTAAACTGAAACCACTCTTTTATCTGAAGAGTAAAAACAAATATGTTATTTTACAAAAATCAGCAAACTACAACAAAGTGAGAACAAAAACGTCTAGGGTTACTTATGTAACCATGGTTCCCTGAGTAGGGAACGAGACACTGCGTCCTCTAGGGGTCGCTATGGGGAATGCCTCGTCGTGACCCGTGTCTGAAAAAACACCAACTTGTTGGCCGTCGACAGCCATGACGTCACTACCGGTGCAACTATAGTATAAATAGGTGCCGGGAGCTACACATCATTCACTTCTTCGTCTGAAGCTTGCGTCCGCAGCATGGCAAGAAACCTAGAGGACGCAGTGTCTCGTTCCCTACTATTAGGGTATAAATACTGAGTTAAAGTGTTCCTTCTTTTGTCGCAATCTACAGCCAACCCTGAATGACTGTATGAATGACCTTTCCTGCAAGAAAATAAATCTTCAAAAGACTTTTTGTCTCATATACCTTTATCGAAATGGAAAATCGCCACAACACTAAATAAATAAAATAGATTATACATCTCTTGTTATGCTATGTTATTATTATATATGGTTACATATCTCTAATTATGCTATAAATATTGGATTTGGATGCAGAGTATAAAGCTTTAAAATATTCTCACAATTAAAGCTAATTTAAAGTGTTTAGAGAAAACGGACAGAAATAGTTATTTGTTTATTTTTTTACATTTTAAATGTTCCTCTTATTCAGTTTTTTGTTGCATGTGTTAGTCACATTTTTTTTATATGTTGCAGAGTTCATTTTCATCAGTGTTTTTACAATTTCTAATTAAGATATAGGATCATTTTTTGATAAATCAGAGATGGCCTACTTTACCCCAAAAAGCATTTATCTGGAGTGCATAATCTCAAAATGTTTATTGGTGTATGAAAAACATCTGGGTATCATCAATATGCCTCTCTCTGGGTTGCACTGGGGAAAAAAAAGAAGTAGAAATAATTTTTACTGAACAATTACTAGTAACTTTCACAAATAATTACAAAGAAATGACAAGTAACACACCAATTCATGGAATTTTGAAGTATAAAGATTGAAATAGTATTTTCTTGTAATGCATACTACAATAATCTTTGTTGCTAAACTAATTTTTACAGTGTGTGTTTCTTTCTGTAACTAAGCAAACAATAAAAATAATGTGTTTTACTTTATCAGCTAACACATTTTATCATTACGCAGTCCCACAGTCACATCCTGTAAACTATTTGTGGAGCTATGACCTACTTTCACTATTAACAAGCGCAGAATGGTTTTGGTATGTGCTTTTGAGAAAACAGTTGAGATCAAGGATCAACTCAGGTATTGTTCTTTATTAATAAAGTATCTAAAACCTACTGGACCTTATTCATTCTTTCTGAGCAAGACATGGTCAATTTTAGTCAATAACATAAAATTATGAAACTTCAATAATCTTCATCAGCACATTGCTAATTTTCCTCCTGTATGGAATATATTCTGGTTTAATATTCCATTAGATGTCACTTCAGTCAAAAGCCTGACAAAAAGAAACAGCCGTTATAGGGAGTACTTCCTTATGTTCTGAATTAGCCCTATTAGAAGGTAATTAACTTAACACAGCTCTCATAGTATAAAAGTGACCAAATGGCATGCCTTAGCAGCCTATAGGAGCCCAATCCTCTCAAACAGTCCTGTTACCCATATATTGGACATGCAGCAGTTGCGAACCACTAGTGCAGTGAGAGACTGAACACAATAACAAACTTTCAGTGCTTGAAGTGCAGTTAAATGTTAAATTATATCCAAAATGTTTCATAAATAAATAAAAATAAAAATAGTAGCCTTAAAGTGTTTTAAATCAAGTACACATTACTTCAAAAAAAAAAAAGCAGTAGCGCAAGTAAACAGTTAATAAGAAAATGAAAAAACTAAATAAAGCAAATGACAAAACCAGAACCAAGGGTACTTGGAGTGGTTTTCAAACAAGCATTTTGCATTTTTGACTGCTCCGTTGCACTCACACAACAGCAAACTGCCCAAATACATGTGAATTTTTAAAAACAGCTCTACATGGTACTGCATACCAATTTACATGTGTTTGTTACCTGATAAACTATACCAAGAAATGCCTCTGGCTTGCCTTCTTTGTGCATCCTGCTGCCATCTCGTCCACAGGTAAACGACCCAAGTAACCGGCTCCCAATCAATGCACCCGATTCAACTCATCTCATTGAGATTCCAAAAGCTAAAATGAGTGCGTCAGACAAAAGAGACATGCACCAGTAATGTGGTCGGGAACCACTGTACTAGAAAACTACTACTATTCCTGCCAGGGATGTGCAAGTTCTTCAAGGGCAGGGTTTAAAAAAAAAAAAAAAGGCATCAGGGGCAAAAACACATTCACACACTGTTGCTGCATAATTATCAAAAGTGGCAGTGTAATGAAGTCCTTTCACATCACCACCATTTTGCGTGTTCTTGAACAAACTACTTTCACTTCACATAAAAGGCCTCTAGGTGGGCTCCATTTGACCAACTATTTTTTATTTTTTTGCTTTATTAATTCAATGCCACAAGAACATGAGGTATTACATATTCACATGATCAAATTAACATTATTAGCTGCAAGAGGGAAAAAAAAGAAGAAAAAAAAGGAAGAAAATTACATAAAGTTCAATGCTTTCAGAGCATTACATGTTTTCAGTGCTTTTTTGTTTTTTGTTTGTTCTAAGAGATGAAACCTAAATAGATAACTGCGTCTGGGGGGAAATAACTAAATAAATAAAATGAATGTTAATATTTGTATTCTTTTTTTTTTTTTTTATTAAAATAATTATATGTTTTTTATTATATGTTTTTTTTCTTTGGAGCAGGAAACAGAAAACCTGAAGTGGAGCTACGTACAGTACAGTGTAATAATTATAGCTTTTTTTGTATTCAGTGCCTTTATTTATTTATTTTTTATACTGACCTCCCATCTAATACCTATGAAAAAAAGTATTCAGCTGTTGCTTTCACGCCACAAACATGTATAAACTACATGTCACAACAGCAAACACGCTGCTCATGTGTGAACAGCAAAATGCTGTTACTCATTTCACATTTGAAGAGTTTAAGTTTAAAGGCATAATGGTAAAAAAACATACTTTTAAATAAAAAAGGTAGCGTGCAGGGTTCTGAAAATATTTGTAAAAATAATAATAAAAAAATCAACAACTTAGAATTCTATGTCTATCAAAGCGGAGAGGAGAGACATTTGAAACTGCTTGAAGCGAGCAGTGTTGCCAACTAGATTTAGCAACTTTTCAGACTACCCTAGCAGCTTTTTTCTTCAAAAAGCACTTCTAGATACACATTCTACTGCTTACACATGCTCTTTTAAATGTCAAATCCTGTTGCGTTCATGAATAACCTTGCAATAATAAATATCATTGCAAGAATGTTGATTGAGCTCTTATACAAAATGCATTTAATGTACTTTTTAAATGCACTACATTATTATTAGGCTATACAGGCTTTATAAAACACATTCCCAGTAAACCTACAGTATTTTTAAAAAAAGAATCCG
The DNA here is from genome assembly GCF_001515645.1 of Sinocyclocheilus grahami. Classification (NCBI taxonomy): domain Eukaryota; kingdom Metazoa; phylum Chordata; class Actinopteri; order Cypriniformes; family Cyprinidae; genus Sinocyclocheilus; species Sinocyclocheilus grahami. Next base: position 105,474 of record NW_015506929.1, read on the forward strand.
TAATATTTTTACAAAGTAATACTTAATAAATACTGAGGCTCTCAAATTAACATTGTTTGTGATTTTGATATGTTTTTTGATATGTACGCATTTCTTTTATTGAGAAAGAGGGTGATGGGATTGAGAAACGATTCCTGCATGTGTTACATGCTGAAGCATGCATCCTCTGATGTTTTTGTTTTTAAATTAAGTTTTTAGATGGTGACTATTAAGCCAAAGGTGTTCAGTGGCGTTAGAAACTAAATCCTTTATTCAAAGATGAACTCTAATATTTTCTCTGTGTTGTTCTCTCCACTGTGAATTTATTAGCCCTTTATGTAGCTCATCAAAAAAAAATTTTTTTTTTGCAGCAGATACTTTTCACAAATGATCTAACATCAATTTTCATATAACAGTTACAGCACACACTGCTGTGTACTGTAGGGGGCGGCATTTAACTTCCTTTACATTAGTTCAGGGCTGTCCAAACCTGTTCTTGGAGGGCCTGTCCTGCAGAGTTTAGCATCAACCCTAATTAAACACAACTGAAGAATCTAATCAAGGTTTTCAGATTTAGAAACTTTCAGGCAACTGTTTTAGAACCGGTTGAAGCTGAACTTTGCAGGACAGTGTAACCTACTGCATTAGTTCAAATATCAATCGGGAAGAGAAGAGCACTTCATTCATATGTAAAATTAAGTGCTAATCTATGCAGTGCACACAGCGACTAAAATGATGTGTTATTATTGAAATGTAATATGTTAGTTTTGAGTTGTGTGAATCTCACAAGCTAATGGAGCTCACACCTTCTAGAATTACGAAAAGTACCTTTCTCATGGCACATTCTTTAAAGTTTCTTTAGGCAATTTTCTGAAAGGCTACATTGATATGAGACGGCACCCATCGCTATACATTGCAATCACAATGAGTTATTTTGTTTGAATGGCATTTAAAGTCACATTGTTTTCATTGTGTGCTTTCATCATTGTTATAGATCTTATCAGTGTTAAATATAGTTACTGCATTAATCTTCAGGCTTTTTGCAAAGTTCCTTACAAATGAAAAAACATGACAAGCTATTTTTCTTTAGACAAGAACAACAAATCCCACAGTACTGTCATGGCAGGTTTCACAAGTAAGATCGGGCAGAAGTGAAACTGGAGAAAAGGATACAGATACAGAGGGAATACATTAACAGCAAGTGCCTTTGTGGTTTAACTGAACAATTATATTTTTGGCAGTGAACAAAGTGATATATTCTAGTTACAGTAAGTGCAAATAATGATAAATTCTGTTTACACAAAACTATCAGCATTTTCTTTAGTAACAGGTGTGTAAATATAGTTAGGTGGCAGATATTTATACTTCAGTACTGTAGTACATTATAAAACAGTATGCAATAACATATTGAGTATAAATGATCATATATATAATTTTTATTAGATGAATGCCATGCCAATTTATTGGGACAAAAACCTCCCTACACCTACAGCTAAGCATACCTAATAACACTGTATTATTAATGAGGCGATTTATTTCCACATTTCAAATATTTACTTTATTTTTATTGAAAATAAATACCTTTCTGATCTGGTATGTGATGGGAAAAGGAGAAGCACGAGTTTGACAAAAGCCGGGATTGAACTCGGGTCGATCGCGTCGCACACACCTCGCATCTTTTACTCACTGTGCTTAGGGGTGGGACTCACCAGAGGCCTCACGATATGATATTATCACGGTACTCGTGTCACGATACAATATTATTGTGATTTTAAATATATTGTGATATTCTACGATATATTGTAATTTATTACCTTATTCCAACTTCAAATTATGTCCCCAAAGGAAAACTTTGACAACATCTGTTTTAATGTAAACAGGTATGCACTGCTGTGCTACTACAGGTATTTTGAACAATGCAACTTGAATTTGTACAAAAAAAATTGTGCAGACTAGGGCTTCACAATTAATCGATATTAAATTGCAAAGGCAATAAATCACAATTAGGCAGAAGCTGTGATTACATCCGTATCGTCCAGAGAAGCACGGTTCTGTGATCAGTAGTAAATCGGCCAGAGGGCGCTCTCGCGCTGAAACAGATATGCCCCAAAGAAGAATTCCTGGAAATGCCTATGGCTGCAGCTGAATAAACAGAGGATTTAACTGCTTTCACTAGCTGTGTCCCAAACTGAAGTGCGTGGACTCCGGAGTGCACATTTGAAGTGCGATTGCGTCACAGCGCAGGGGCGGTGTTTCCGTATGGCAGAGTATGGCAGTCGCCATACCCTAGCCCAGTCAGGTGTGTGCCGTGGAAAATCCAAACTCTCTATTATATTTCGTTATTATTGTTTTAAATCACTGCTATTTGTCTTCCTTATGTCTTTTTGAGGGTTTTACAAATATTTAACCAATGAAAAGCATTCAAAAGAACTTGTCACTAAACCTTTTAACACTATGGATCCTCAAACGGTCAGCAAAACCTCTTAAAGGGGTCATATGATGCTATATGCATTTTTTTTCAAGTTGTTTGAACTGAAATGTTTGTTGGCAGTGTGTGTACACAACCACCCTAAAATGATAAAAATTCACCCAGTGTTTTTTTTTTTTAAATACTCAAATCTTTACCCCTTTCTCAAATCGAGGCGATCTCAGATGCCTGTCTGTGTGACATCACAAAAACAGGCCCCTCCCATGATAGTTTGAATGACCGTAGCGTTTCAGCACAGACTGGACTGGCGTCTTACCTTGGACCCGCCCTGTGTGAGCTGTCATCAGTCCGCCATTGTTTCACCGCCGGAGCAGATAAGAATGACTCCTAAGCGATGGGGGTGTTCTGTTGGATGATGTAATAATGAACATAGCAGTCGTCATTTACTCCCGACATGTGAGCCGCTGAAGACGCAGTGGATTATGTTTGTTTTTGAAGAGAATACGACCCCGATCTACATAAATGCATCTATGTTTGCGTGAATCATTCGTGATCCAGCCTCATCTACAGAAGAAGTGAGTGTAAGGTTTTTTAATGAATCTTTGCAAATCGCCTTTCCTAATAATGTGCTAATTAGCAAAGTTTCAAGATGAATGCGGCTAAAGTAAACAGTCCCTCAGAGAGCAGCTCGGAAGAGAGGGGCGGGGCCAGCAGAGCTCATTAACATTTAAAGGAAAATGCTACAAAACTGCGTGCTCTGAAAAGAGCTGTTTTTGACAGGGTAAAAAATGTGTTTTTACACTACCATTGAGAATTTTTACCAAACTATGTTACAGACTTTTCATTAAGACCCTAAAGCATCATATCAACTTGTGGAAAATGAGCATCCTATGACCCTTTTTACTTCACACTGCTTCCATTCAGAACAGTGCGCGCAGCCTGGACATAGATCTTGGCTTGTTGGCAATGCAAGGGTAAATAATAAATTATGTTTGAATAAGTACAGCGTTTCCTTCACTAAAACACTATGTCTATAAAGGCTAATGTTTTTTTGTGTGTTTGAAGAGCGGAGAATAGCTTTTGCCGTCTAGTTGTATCCAATAGGCTACTTTTGTAGGCTACGTTTTAAATATCCTGTGCATATAGAGCTTCATCGTCTTTCATGAGATTTTGGCCAAGTGTATTAAACGACATGAAAAACTAAGCACCCATATAGCTACAATAAATGTTATAACCTGTAAGTTGATGAAAGCGTATAATGCGATGCACTTGCTGCCTCAGATGCGGCTGTTGTAATGACAGACAAAACACAGATCTCCGTCATTCGCTGGTCAAAAACCTTGTTAACTCCATTTGTGCTTGATTTTCATATAATGTTAAGTGCAAGTGTCTGATAAAGCCCCATACCAACTCTGATGAAGCAGTGTTTCATTATTATTTTTAAAAACACTTGTTTTATTTTCTATTTTTTTTCTATTTGAATATAAAATATTCACCCTCCGAAGACCGCGTTCCAAGGCCGATTGCGTCACCGTGGCACATTAATGTATTTGAAAAGCGAATTCAAATGCACCCTCCATTTCCCAGGAAAATGGAGTGTACATCTGTTGGACACTTCGCCCAGAATCACTTGCGCACAGATGACAACGGTGTTTATATTCAAAGAACAGGTCGGGGTTTGCCAACTGCCATAAAACATCAAAAGAAGAAGAAGAACAGGGCGGGGTAGAATTCTGTGGGGGAATTCACATTGAAATGTAAGTATTGTGTTTTCATTTACTCAAATACCTAGCAAAAGTGTTAAAAGCCGTTTTGTTTTAACACAGAGCCCACAACCAATAAGACACCCACTATATAAAGCAATATTCCTTTTGTTGTATTTTTGTAGTGCTGTCATTCAAGATATGTCTACAAATGTTTTAACCAAACTTTAGCACTTCAGTATTTTGTATTAAGATTGCAAACCTGTCTTTATATTTTTCATAAATGTTTCCATTTTCTCTTGTTTTAGTACTATTCTGGAGAAAATTAGCCTGCTGGGGAAAGACTTAAAAAATACTAAGTACAGAATCTCACAGAAGTGAGTACACCCCTCAAATTTTTGTAAATATTTTATTATATCTTTTCATGTGACAACACTGAAGAAATGACACTTTGCTACAATGTAAAGTAGTGTGTGTACAGTTGGTAAATTTGTAAATTTGCTGTCCCTTCAAAATAACTCAACACACAGCCATTAATGTCTAAACCGCTGGCCACAAAAGTGAGTACACCCCTAAGTGAAAATGTCTAAATTGGGCCCAAAGTGTCAATATTTTGTGTGGCCACCATTATTTTCCAGCACTGCCTTAACCCTCTTGGGCATGGAGTTCACCAAAGCTTCACAGGTTGCCACTGGAGTCCTCTTCCAGATGTTTGAGACCTTGCGCTCCTCCACCTTCCATTTGAGGATGCCCCACAGATGCTCAATAGGGTTTAGGTCTGGAGATATGCTTGGCCAATCCATCACCTTTACCCTCAGCTTCTTTAGCAAGGCAGTTGTCGTCTTGGAGGTGTGTTTGGGGTCGTTATCATGTTGGAATACTGCCCTGCGGCCCAGTCTCCAAAGGGAGGGGATCATGCTCTGCTTCAGTATGTCACAGTACATGTTGGCATTCATGGTTCCCTCAATGAACTGTAGCTCCCCAGTGCCGGCAGCACTCATGCAGCCCCAGACCATGACACTCCCACCACCATGCTTGACTGTAGGCAAGACACACTTGTCTTTGTACTCCTCACCTGGTTGCCGCCACACACGCTTGACACCATCTTAACCAAAGAAGTTTATCTTGGTCTCATCAGACCACAGGACATGGTTCCAGTAATCCATGTCCTTAGTCTGCTTGTCTTCAGCAAACTGTTTGCGGGCTTTCTTGTGCATCATCTTTTGAAGAGGCTTCCTTCTGGGACGACAGCCATGCAGACCAATTTGATGCAGTGTGCAGCGTATGGTCTGAGCACTGACAGGCTGAAAGAACTTGTCACTAAACCTTTTAACACTATGGATCCTCAAACGGTCAGCAAAACCTCTTAAAGGGGTCATATGATGCTATATGCATTTTTTTTCAAGTTGTTTGAACTGAAATGTTTGTTGGCAGTGTGTGTACACAACCACCCTAAAATGATAAAAATTCACCCAGTGTTTTTTTTTTTTATCTACTCAAATCTTTACCCCTTTCTCAAATCGAGGCGATCTCAGATGCCTGTCTGTGTGACATCACAAAAACAGGCCCCTCCCATGATAGTTTGAATGACCGTAGCGTTTCAGCACAGACTGGACTGGCGTCTTACCTTGGACCCGCCCTGTGTGAGCTGTCATCAGTCCGCCATTGTTTCACCGCCGGAGCAGATAAGAATGACTCCTAAGCGATGGGGGTGTTCTGTTGGATGATGTAATAATGAACATAGCAGTCGTCATTTACTCCCGACATGTGAGCCGCTGAAGACGCAGTGGATTATGTTTGTTTTTGAAGAGAATACGACCCCGATCTACATAAATGCATCTATGTTTGCGCGAATCATTCGTGATCCAGCCTCATCTACAGAAGAAGTGAGTGTAAGGTTTTTTAATGAATCTTTGCAAATCGCCTTTCCTAATAATGTGCTAATTAGCAAAGTTTCAAGATGAATGCGGCTAAAGTAAACAGTCCCTCAGAGAGTAGCTCGGAAGAGAGGGGCGGGGCCAGCAGAGCTCATTAACATTTAAAGGAAAATGCTACAAAACTGCGTGCTCTGAAAAGAGCTGTTTTTGACAGGGTAAAAAATGTGTTTTTACACTACCATTGAGAATTTTTACCAAACTATGTTACAGACTTTTCATTAAGACCCTAAAGCATCATATCAACTTGTGGAAAATGAGCATCCTATGACCCTTTTTACTTCACACTGCTTCCATTCAGAACAGTGCGCGCAGCCTGGACATAGATCTTGGCTTGTTGGCAATGCAAGGGTAAATAATAAATTATGTTAGAATAAGGCGTTTCCTTCACTAAAACACTATGTCTATAAAGGCTAATGTTTTTTTGTGTGTTTGAAGAGCGGAGAATAGCTTTTGCCGTCTAGTTGTATCCAATAGGCTACTTTTGTAGGCTACGTTTTAAATATCCTGTGCATATAGAGCTTCATCGTCTTTCATGAGATTTTGGCCAAGTGTATTAAACGACATGAAAAACTAAGCACCCATATAGCTACAATAAATGTTATAACCTGTAAGTTGATGAAAGCGTATAATGCGATGCACTTGCTGCCTCAGATGCGGCTGTTGTAATGACAGACAAAACACAGATCTCCGTCATTCGCTGGTCAAAAACCTTGTTAACTCCATTTGTGCTTGATTTTCATATAATGTTAAGTGCAAGTGTCTGATAAAGCCCCATACCAACTCTGATGAAGCAGTGTTTCATTATTATTTTAAAAAACACTTGTTTTATTTTCTATTTTTTTTCTATTTGAATATAAAATATTCACCCTCCGAAGACCGCGTTCCAAGGCCGATTGCGTCACCGTGGCACATTAATGTATTTGAAAAGCGAATTCAAATGCACCCTCCATTTCCCAGGAAAATGGAGTGTACATCTGTTGGACACTTCGCCCAGAATCACTTGCGCACAGATGACAACGGTGTTTATATTCAAAGAACAGGTCGGGGTTTGCCAACTGCCATAAAACATCAAAAGAAGAAGAAGAACAGGGCGGGGTAGAATTCTGTGGGGGAATTCACATTGAAATGTAAGTATTGTGTTTTCATTTACTTAAATACCTAGCAAAAGTGTTAAAAGCCGTTTTGTTTTAACACAGAGCCCACAACCAATAAGACACCCACTATATAAAGCAATATTCCTTTTGTTGTATTTTTGTAGTGCTGTCATTCAAGATATGTCTACAAATGTTTTAACCAAACTTTAGCACTTCAGTATTTTGTATTAAGATTGCAAACCTGTCTTTATATTTTTCATAAATGTTTCCATTTTCTCTTGTTTTAGTACTATTCTGGAGAAAATTAGCCTGCTGGGGAAAGACTTAAAAAATACTAAGTACAGAATCTCACAGAAGTGAGTACACCCCTCAAATTTTTGTAAATATTTTATTATATCTTTTCATGTGACAACACTGAAGAAATGACACTTTGCTACAATGTAAAGTAGTGTGTGTACAGTTGGTAAATTTGTAAATTTGCTGTCCCTTCAAAATAACTCAACACACAGCCATTAATGTCTAAACCGCTGGCCACAAAAGTGAGTACACCCCTAAGTGAAAATGTCTAAATTGGGCCCAAAGTGTCAATATTTTGTGTGGCCACCATTATTTTCCAGCACTGCCTTAACCCTCTTGGGCATGGAGTTCACCAAAGCTTCACAGGTTGCCACTGGAGTCCTCTTCGTACAGTTTTTCAATATCTTTTTCAAATGTCACATTGTCAATGAAACCACCTAATTTCTGTAGTTTATTTTTGTGATGCATGTTAAAAATGAAATAAGTTGTATACATTATTCATTTTTGTAGTGTAATTTATTTGTAAATGAGCCTGAGTACTTTTTGTACAATTTGTATTTTTGTTTTGCATATTCACGTGTAAATAAAAGAGAAGTAATTATGTACATTGTCAATTTTTTTAATGCAGCTTATAATTTTTTCACAAAACATTCTTCTATATGTTCAATTTTTTGTCTTGTAAAATTTTTTTTTTTACACATTAAAACAAATTGTTCTATACATTACTGAAGGTACATTTTACAACATAGCTTAGGTTTAACATCAGAAAAACCCATCAATTTTAAGCCCAGCCCTGCCTCCATGTGTTCTGGGGTCTTCAGGAGGTGAATCTCTTGGTGAATGGCCAGCACCTCCTCAGCGACTCAGAGGACAATGCGGTGACAGTGGAACGAGGCATGCCAAACACTCTGGAGACCACTCTGTATGATGTACCACTGGCTGACAGAAGAGAAACACCAGGGTCTGGATTGTGGCACCCCATCACTGTAGGCATTCACTTCTCAGAAGATCCCGCAGCACTGTCAGGGCCTCCCTGCTCAGCCGAAAACCATTAAAAACCTGTCCAGCACTGGCACATTCAGCTTTATCCTGCAGTACAGGGGTCTGGTCTGATTTATGGAAAGAAGGAAAAGAGAAATTGTTTAGAGCTATATGACAATGTAATTAGTAGAAGAAATATTGAGGTACTTTAGTAAACTACTTTTAGTAACCAGTGGCGGCTCATCGGGGGAGGCAGGGGAGGCACAGCTTCCCCAAAATTTTGAGGTGAAAATGGGAGGAGGAGGATTTAATGTTAATAAAATTCACAATTAATTTCACTTCATGTCTCAGAATGTGTATTTTTTGTTTGTAATTTCACAGCTCTAAAGAAGAAATATTGAGGTACTTTAGTAAACTACTTTTAGTAACTACTAATACGACATTAGGGGAAAACTACTAGTCATATTTTTAACCTTAGCTAAAGGGATAGTTCAGCCAAAAATTAAAGGGTGAGTAAATGATTACAGAATTTTCATTTTTGGCTGAACTATCCTTTAAGTAAAAGTATTATCTTGCATACTCTAATATACTTAAGGTATTGAGAGTAAAAGTAAAGGTATACTGTATTCTGAAAAAATAATTCGTCAGGATTAATATTACTGCTGCACTACTGTGTATGTTGCATTTTACTTCTTGTGGCGAAGCAGTAAAGGATTAAAGATTTAGCACGACTACGCCACCCTGGGTCTTGCCCAGGGACCTTTCTTAATAAATTTCTTTAGGCAACACAGGTCAGCTCACGATAAATTTGCAGGGGACATAGATATACAAAGTAATTTTTATTACAATTAAAAAAGGGTTTATTACATAAAGGGAGGTAGAAGAGCAATCACTAAACACAACAGTTCACATATAACAAACTCAATTACACACTTCACAAAATACAACAGTGGGCAACCTGGGTCGTCAGTGACATCCAAGGATCAAGGTACAGGAACCGAGGCTTGACAGCAGGGCATAAGGGCACAATCGGCCTATACAGCACAACACCCTTCACTTATACCTGTGACACACACACACACACTCACACTCCAACCAACACTCGTGAAAGAAACACCAATACCAGGAATCCAATACGTGACAGGGTTTCCTTCAACATGCCATTCTGGAGGACGACTAAATGTAACGCAGGAAGCAAGGGGGCGTGACTCATGACGCCATAGTACCTCACCCACAAATTTATATATTTGCTCACTGCCCGATGATAGGATGATAGGACAATGAATGAACAACCAGCCAACCAAATGCAAGGAGGAAGAGCTTCACTAGTCCTGCCACAATCTACCCCCCGCTTCTGCATCGTCGCCCCGACGATGAATAAACATTCACCACTCAGTTCCAAGTCTTAAACAGTACCGAAAAGTCCTCGCTGTCCCCTCCAACAGCTCCCCGTCATTACCCACCCCTCTCGCAGCCCGCGGGAGATGGTGGATATTGGAATGTTGACCAGCTGTAGCTCGCCCAGACCGTCGCGGTACTACCTCACCATTGGACAAACTTTCTGGCAATTGGGCAAACTCGTTTTCAAGATGCTGACCCAAATTATCTGGAGCCCCCATTCCACTGCTAGTGGAGGACCCCAAATGCCCTGGGCCAACCGGTACCCAAACATCTGCAGCCAGAGTAGTTTCTGAAACCACAGCCCACAAATCCCCCTGCTCAACCTCCTCAGAACCCTCCTCACCCAAAGATGGCACCACTTTGTCTACCGGGCTATGAGTGGTTGCATGGACAGGAAAGTCCTTCTGGGTACGAACCTTCAACATCAAACGATGCACCTGCCACACCTTATCCAAAGCGTCTACAGGGGCAATGGAATAAACTGACCCTCCCTCTTTAGGGGCCTTCACCACTTTGTACACCACTGGGCTCCACAGGTCACGGATCTTTGATCGACCTCTCATGCCGACATCCCAGATATATACTAGTTGACCCTGCCGCAGTGGTGTATCCCGCACATGCGAGTTATGTTGTATCTTACGGTGCTCTGCAGTGACTTTAAGGTGCTCCCGCGCTCCTTCAAAAGCTACCTTCAATCGGGTTTGATGCTCTATAACCCACTCATGCCCACTTCCTGCAGTCACCTCCTCCACTCTACCTAACAAAAAATCAACTGGTAAACAGGGCTCTTGACCAAACATCAAATAGTATGGTGACTCGCCAGTTGATTGATGGGAAGTGGTATTGTAGCTAAACAGTACCTGCGGCAGACACAACGCCCAATCCCGCTTACTTGAAGGAGGCAGAGTGCGCAAAAGGTTATGCAAGGTCCTATTGAACCTCTCGCAACGGCCATTTCCTGCAGGATGGTAAGGCGTGGTTCGAGACTTCTCCACCTTATACAGATTACAAAGCTGCCGTATAAGTGAAGATTCAAAGTTGCGGCCCTGATCAGAATGTATACGACCAGGGACCCCAAACTTACAGAACCATTCCACCACAAGCACTTGAGCCACCGTTTCTGCTCTCTGATACCACGTAGGAACCGCCAGGGTGTACTTTATGAAGACATCGGTCATCACTAGCACGTTCTGCAAACCTGAACTGAACAGTTCCAACACAGTGAAATCAATGGCCAAGATCTCGTTTGGCCTAGAGGCCAGCAAATGCCCCATGAAACTGGAGGCAATCGGCGGTACATCTTTAGCAGACTGGCAAAGTTCACACTCCCTACACCAATGGGCCACCTCTCTGGACATACCGGGCCAATAGCAGCGCTGACTAACCAACTCAGTCGTACGTTCAATGCCCTGGTGTCCGTGCTCCAGATGCAACCACCTCAAAATCTCTTCTCTTAACACAGAGGGCAGAAGTACTTGAAAAATGTCCTCTCTTCCATCAGGGCGGAAGATTAGATGGTACAGAACCCCCTCACGTTCTACCAGACGGTCCCACTGACGGAGCACCATCAAGCTACCCTTAGCTAATGATCGACGTTCATCTAAGCTGGGAAAGCGCTTACACCGCCAGAAACACAAGACCCTACCAATATCTGGGTCAGACGCTTGCAATACCCTCAAATCAGCTACAGAATGGCTTGGAAACACCTTAAGTGTAGCTTGGGTGACCTGATATACCGGCTCTACTCCTGCTGCCTGTTGTACAGATGCAGGAACCACAGTGGCTGGTAAAAACTGTCCCACTCCATCGCTATCCACTGGAGGCTGTCTCGAAAGGGCATCCGCGTTACCATTACTCTTACCTGGCCTGTACCGAATTTCAAAGTCAAAACCAGCAAGCTGGGCTGCCCAGCGCTGTTCTGTGGCCCTCAGCTTTGCTGACGACAAATGACTCAGGGGGTTATTGTCTGTAAAAACAATACATTTATGCCCCAACAAATACTCTCGGAATTTTTCCGTCATTGCCCACTTGAGCGCCAAAAATTCAAGTCTCATTAAGCTGTAATTTACCGGGTTGTGCTCGGTGGGCCGCAAACTACGACTGGCAAAAGAGATAGGTCGAACCTTTCCCTCCTGTTCCTGGGAGAGGACTGCCCCCAGGCCCCGGTGACTGGCATCCACTTCAAGGATGAAGGGCAATGAAAAATCGGCATATGCGAGAATAGGCGAAGTTGTGAGCTTATCCTTCAAGGTGTCAAAAATCTTTTGACAATGCTCTGTCCACGCACTGGCAAATCTTGGTCCTGACAATTTTTTATGCCTGCCCCAAACAAACTCAGCAACCAGCTTATGTAGAGGGGCTGCCAATTTGGCAAAATTTGGCACAAAACGGCGATAGTAACTGGCAAACCCTAAAAATGAACAGAGCTCTGTAACATTACTCGGACGGCTCCAATTCGCCACTACCTCCACTTTACTTGGGTCTGTGGCAACCCCATGACACCACATGACCCAAATACTTAACCTGTGGTTTGAAGAACGCACACTTTTCCAGCTTTGCTTTAAGACCTTCCCGTTTCAATCGACTCAAGACCACCTCCAGCCGTTCCAGATGCTGGGTCACTGAGGAGGAAAATACCACAATGTCGTCCAAATACAAAAGCAACGACTGATGCCGCTGATCACCAAACAATCTTTCTATCAAGTGCTGGAAAGTGCTGGGAGCATTACAAAGACCAAACGGCATCCTATTCCATTCGAATAACCCGAACAGAGTACAGTATGCAGTCTTGGGCCTATCCCCCTCAGTGACTGGAACTTGGTTGTACCCGCTGGCCAAATTCAAAGTGGAAAACCAGCGGGCTCCTGTCAGTGGATCTAACGTCTCCTCTATGCGAGGCAGCGGAAATGCGTCCTTCCTGGTCTTTGAATTCAACAGACGGTAGTCTACACATATGCACAGGCCACCATCTTTCTTTTTCACTAAAACAATAGGAGACGCATAGGGACTACAACTCTCTTGAATTATCTGGCCCTCCAGCAGCTGGTTGATGTGCGTCTTCACCACATCATACTCAGAAGGGGGCAAGTGCCTATATCGCTGCCGGACTGGGATTTTATCTGTAAGGGGAATGTCATGCGAGATCAGGTTAGTACACCCAAAATCACTGTCATGAGCCGAAAACACACACTGATAGCTCTGCAACAGGGTCCTAACCCATCTTGCTCCTCCAACTCCAAAGCAGATAAGTCAACAGATTCAATCTGCTCCGGCAATGAGAGTTCTACCACACAGCCTTGGGAACCCACCGTAGCAACCACATTCTTTACTTCAGTCACCCCTGGAGTAAAGCTCACAACGTACACGCTGTGCAGGCTGCCTAGTAAGGTATTCGGGTACAATACCGCATCTAACATTCCCACGTTCACAACCGGGATGTAGACCGTACCTCGAATTACTGGCACTAGGGCAGGTGAAGCCAGAAGGCCAGCCGGAAGTCCAGACTCTAGTGGCTCAAACAACACCGCACCCCCGGAATACTGTTCAGAGCAGGTAGCAGTGATTATCTTCATTGTACCACCCGGAACACGGCACTGATGACGGCCTCGCACTCTTGCCCTGCCTACCTGTCCAAAAACTGGCTGGGATTTAGTTTCGTGACAATGCTGCAATGCTTGCATCACAAAACCAGGAACCTCCACTACTATTGGTGGAGAGTCAAACAAGGCCTGGCCGTGTTGGCCAAAGAGTTCTCGGTAGCACCGGCTCAGCACATTCATCCCCAGTACCCCAGGAACCTGAGCACACATGCCACCAGGAGGGTCCCTAACCACCAATATCCCACACTCTGGCACTATTTTGCCACACAACTCCACATCTAACTCCATATAGCCAATATATGGAATTGCAAGCCCATTAGCAGCACGTAATTGGAGCCACTGGCACCATTTTAAATGCTCTTGGCCCCATGGTTTGAAATTTTCCAAAAAGCAGCTCTCCGTTATTGTGGATACCATAGAGCACGTATCGATTAAACACACAACAGAAACTCCACCAATACTGGCCACCAATTGCGGGCAGCAAGACATTAAATGAGACATTGAGCTACCACTGATTAACACATCCGAGCCCCTAATTCCCCCATCCGAGCTGTGGCTCAACAGCCCGGTGGGTATTAGTTTCCCGATGGCTGAGTTGACCGACGCTGCCCCTCTACAGGCAATGTATTGTGGATACCATAGAGCACGTATCGATTAAACACACAACAGAAACTCCACCAATACTGGCCACCAATTGCGGGCAGCAAGACATTAAATGAGACATTGAGCTACCACTGATTAACACATCCGAGCCCCTAATTCCCCCATCCGAGCTGTGGCTCAACAGCCCGGTGGGTATTAGTTTCCCGATGGCTGAGTTGACCGACGCTGCCCCTCTACAGGCAATGACGCAGTAGGAGCCAAAGACGAAGGGCCAGGCATTGGGGCATTACATTCCCTGGCAAAATGGCCAGGTTGATGGCACCGTCTACAAATCACTAACGTAATGTGGAGAACGACTTCGCGGACGTGTACCCTGAAACTGAGCAAAACTTTGAGTCAATTGATTCAACTGATTTTGTTGTGCTTTTAACATCTCCCTTAATTCACTCAGCTCCAACGGTGAGGGTGAGGGCCCACCCGGGTGAGGGCCCACCCGTATCCGAACACTGTCCCCCCTGAACACCATATTGAATCCCATACGATAACGGGACTGACTGACTACGAGCCCGCACACCCCCAGGCATACCCTCCTGCTCCCACCTAATCGCCTCACTGCGCAACTCTAACAGCGTGGCATTTGGTTGACGACAAACTAATTGTTTAAGCTCACGCTGAAGCGCATTATCTGTCACATGTTCAACAAACTGGTCACGTAATAGTACCGGAGCATTCAACATGGCCCCAGGAAACTGCCGTTTAACTTTCTCCATAAGACCCATCAAAGCAAGGTAGAACTCCAGTAAACTCTCCCCTTCCAACTGCCTCCTGGAGAAAAAGGCTTCCTGTAATGCTACGTGAGACTGAGAACAACCAAAAACCTCGCGTAACGCAAGAAAAATTTTGTCTATATGCCCTCGTTCAAGATCAGAACGATACCTGATCTCATCCCGTGCCTCCCCCTCCAAGTGGTCAAATAGAAAGAACGCCTGGTCCGAGACCGACAAATGACGAGCCCGAATACAGGCCTGTGCCTCCTCAATCCATTCGTTGATGCCAATCCCTGACTTGCCATTAAACTTGGGGCATCTCTGATCCCTGGGTACAAACACAAATCTTTCTGACTGGTTAGCACTTACACCGACTGGATGAGGTGTAACAGGCTCTGCATCGGACACATTAGAAGATGCAGCACTGAAACCAGGCAACGCAAGTGTATGCTCTTGGCGCAGCCTCTCGTTGTCTGCCCTCAACTGAGCCACAAGTTCTTTAAGTTCTCCAAGTTCATCCTCCATTTCTAACTCACAACTTACCACACCAATAGGGAACCACGGACAGGAGACCCAAAGGAATAGGAAAAAACGTTCTCCGCAATCCAGACAGACACTGCTGCTTTGCTTTAACACTAGAAAAAAAAAAAAAAAATCACAATGACGAACAACAAAAGCCAACAATCATAAGAAAAATCAGATCTAGATAACCACGTCTCCGCCTAATTACCATGAGATCCTGCCGACTACGCCAAATATGGCGAAGCAGTAAAGGATTAAAGATTTAGCACGACTACGCCACCCTGGGTCTTGCCCAGGGACCTTTCTTAATAAATTTCTTTAGGCAACACCGGTCAGCTCACGATAAATTTGCAGGAGACATAGATACACAAAGTAATTTTTATTACAATTAAAAAAGGGTTTATTACATAAAGGGAGGTAGAAAAGCAATCACTAAACACAACAGTTCACATATAACAAACTCAATTACACACTTCACAAAATACAGCAGTGGGCAACCTGGGTCGTCAAGGACATCCAAGGATCAAGGTACAGGAACCGAGGCATGACAGCAGGGCATAAGGGCACAATCGGCCTATACAGCAAAACACCCTTCACTTATACCTGTGACACACACACATACACTCACACTCCAACCAACACTCGTGAAAGAAACACCAATACCAGGAATCCGCCCCTGCCTTAGGCACTCAGCTCCTGTAACAACAGAAATTAGGTTATACACTTGAAAAGACAGTCACCATCACAAATGGATTACAATAAAAAGAGTTACCCACCCCCAAATGAACAGATACAAATACTTAAATCCACCAAAATAACTAACTAATACAAAACAAGGCAATAATAAATTATTGCTACTACAACACAAAACAAAACTCAGCAAATGAGCACAAACATCAAACTCACAGCCACTCAATATAGTAATACAACAGTGAAGAATAACACTTACACAATAACTATAAAAAAACAGTACAACAACAAAAAAGTAACTGAGTACACTTAAGACAAACTCAGGTTGAGTACATTCAACGATCAGCACACGTTTCACAATAAAGGCATCCAATCAGTACATGCAACAAAAAAAGAAAGGAAAGAGAAAATGTTGGTAAACCAAGGAACTAACACACACACACACACACACGCACCAAGGCTTCACCAAAAGTTAACCAAAACAAAGCAACAGCCTCTCCAGATAATAGTTTCCACGTAGCCCCAACAACAGGGAAGCTAATCGCAAGTAGTGACGCCACTGGTCTGTCTGCAATGAAATTACAATTTAGACAGATCAGCCAAACTATGCATAAATACAACAGAAAGAGACCGCTACAACACAAACAAATTCATAAAGGACACATCGTGACCGACTCCCTTACCTGCAGAGGGCAACCCTAGCCAAATGCTCGCCACAGGGTTTCCTTCAACATGCCATTCTGGAGGACGACTAAATGTAACGCAGGAAGCAAGGGGGACTCATGACGCCATAGTACCTCACCCACGAATTTATATATTCGCTCACTGCCCGATGTTATGACAATCAATGTACAACCAGCCAACCAAATGCAAGCAGGAAGAGCTTCACTAGTCCTGCCACATTCTGAATATGTTCAAGGTTATTAAATTTAAAGTTGCCTACTACTGTTGGGTAGTTTAATCTACGACAATGCATCATTCTGTAAAACCATATTTTTGTAGTGCTGCTGTCCTGTGAGGATAAAAACAGAAAAAGTAGTACTTCATATTTGTTCGAGTATACTTAACAAATATACTTCCTTACAGTCCACCTCTGATTATTTTGAAAATGAAAGTATCAACATTTTGTCAGAATATTAACAAATTTTTGCTAACTATATCAAAGGCTACATCTGAAGGACTCGGACCATCAAACAGAGCCACCGCTGAACATTGAGCTGTACTATGCTCTATTTTTTTATTCACGGTTTTATTTTTGCTAACCTGTCTACATATGATCACCAAGGTCAAGACAATAAACTATATAAAATCGCAAGATATCAGTTAGCATTTGAACTGCTATGCGTGTGTGTGTGTATTTTGTAGTTTTTCATATGTATCATTACATTATTCAAGTAAGCTCCAAGCCAATTCCTGCATTTAAACTTGTAATCCGACAAAGGACGCAGCAAACCAGTGTAACTTACCTGGTCTCGGTCTTGGCTAAGCCTGAGGTACATCACCGTCTCCTCCATTATGACGGTAAGACATAAAAACAAAAACGTATCCTGATAGGATTGTCCTCTCGTCAGCTCTCCTCTCACACAGTTGCTATGCGACAGAGCGCTAATCGGGAACCTCTGGTGTCGCAATTAGGAAATCCTGCGAAGGCGGAGCATCTCACGCACTTCGGAGGGCCTGGCCTTCGAGGTGTGCACACTCAACTTTGGGACACAGCTAGAGCGTCTCTGCTATCGGTTATGCCGAGTTCACACTGCACGATTTTCAAAGTCGTCGGGTCAGTCGCTGCTGTGTTCACATTGCACGATGGATCGGCGACAGGAGGTTAAACACTGCATGACTTTACAATAGGAAGAATCGCGGACAACTCTGTCTGGTTGCGAGAAGTGATAAGGAAATAACGCGAGAACCAGCATGCGTCAGACCGGAGTTCTCAAGTAAGACTGGAATTATTTAAAAAATATATATATATAGCCCGCAATTTGTCTGTGAGCTGATTTCCAGCTACAAGGAGAAAAAGAAAAACAGATTATGCAGGAGGGAAATGCAGGGAACAGGGATTGGGTGTTCTGCAAAGAGAGTTGGAGGTAAATAATTTAGCAGTAACTGTTATGCTGATGTTGTGGCTGGGGAAGCAAATGTTTGTGCTTGTTTCTGTAAGATATAATTGTTCATATATCTATTAAAATACTGATATTCTGGTCTATAACTCCTCCCCGAACTTCCCTTTGCCCTGTATCTTGCTCTCTCATTGACTGTAGGTCATCGCCGATGTAGTTTTCAGGCAGAAATCATTGCACACATCGTGATTGTGAATGTGAATGTGGCGATTCCCTCAGATCACGTCTTTGATAATTCACACTGCGTGATTGTCACTTGCATGAAAGAGCACCGATTTTCCTCCGATTTCTTGTAGTTCTTTCTGCTTGTAGTTCTTTCTGTTCCTGGCTGTAGTTCTGAACCGAATGGCTTTGAGTATGCACATTGCTCAACGCTCTGACTCCCTCTAGTGTCACTGGCATGAATTCACCACGTTTTACAACTCAAGGACAGAGGCAAGGTTCTTTCATGTATTAGTCAAATAATTACTGTGTAAGTCCACAATGACATCTTTCTTTAAAACATGACAAACTTTTTCTGTTTGGACTGAAGATGTCAGTAAACAGTAAAAGACTCTTTATAGATACTGTAATGAATTCAGCCACCACTAGGGGTCACTGGTGAGCTTCCTTATGGCGGATTAACACCTATGCTGCCACTACCTTTAATTCTAACCCACTCAAAACACACTCAAGAGCAGGGTTTACAAAAGAATACACTTTTTATTAACAATAGCAGCCGTTTGGCATTGTCCTACTTAAATATCCTGATTACATACACTGGTCATGTTATTTCATTAAACCGTGAACACACACATTTAGAAGAGAACTCGAGTACTCATTCCAAATTCACAGCAAACAAGAAATAGTGTGAAGTCTCATGCAAAACACACTTAATTAGAAACTCCAAGCATAAATCACATGCCCTATGTGAAATAACCAGCACAGGCAATCAACATGCCGGCAGCCATATCACTCTGTAGCTCAAGACTGGTTACCCACTGAAGCTAAGCAGGGCTGAGCCTGGTCAGTACCTGGATGGGAGACCTCCTGGGAAAACTAGGTTGCTGTTGGAAGAGGTGTTAGTGAGGCCAGCAGGGGGTGCTCACCCTGTGGTCTGTGTGGGTCCTAATGCCCCAGTATAGTGACGGGGACACTATACTGTCAACAAGTACCGTCCTTTGGATGAGACGTTAAACCGAGGTCCTGACTCTCTGTGGTCATTAAAAATCCCAGGATGTCTTTCGAAAATAGTAGAGGTGTGACTTTGGCATCCTGGCCAAATTTGCCCATTGGCCTGCTAACAATCCCCAAATCTGCTTATTGGCTTCATCACTCTGTCTCCTCTCCATCAGTAAGCTGGTGTGTGGTGGGCATTCTGGCGCACTACGGCTGCCGTTGCATCATCCAGGTGGATGCTGCACACTGGTGGTGGATGAGGAGATACCCCCTGACAATGTAAAGTGCTTTGAGTGCCTAGAAAAGCGCTATATAAATGTAATGAATTCATATTATTATTGTTATACAATTTGGGAGGACAATAATCACCAATGACTGGGCACCACAACAACACACATACATCTTATAGAATTTGGGTATCTTATAGACTTCCTTGACCAGGTCCGACGACACCCTGCCGTCACTGTGAGGACTCAACCTTCCCCTCCGCGGCAATGATAGGAAGGTCTCCTTCCAACAGCCTGCCCGGTCCACCTACACTCTCTTCCCCATCTACCTAAATTTCCCCCCACTATCTACCTCCGGGCCAATAAGTGGGACCCCGGTTTTCTTCACGCCGGTGGTGCTAGCCAACCACGAATGCTACGGATCCCCTTCTTTTGTGAACCCAGCAGGCTTAAAAAACACAGAGTATCAGTCTCTTTCACAGTTAATTATCAGACAACAGAGCGTGCTCACCTTTCCCCTTCCACCCCCTTTTAAAAGTATCCAAGAATCCAATTCATTGTCCACAGGTGTGCTCGAAGACATCACTCCTTCCGTATTTGTCCGTAGCAGTGACGTCACGCACCATCAATCGAATCATAATCATTACACCACTTCCCCTCTTGAAAAAAATGGGACTCGTCCTCGAGTCCCTAAACAGATCCATCGTAATCCTTGAACCACACAGGGGGTTTTCGTGTTCATAGGGGACGGCCCTGCTCTGTAGTAGATATAGCTGGTATAGGCAATTTTCCCCCAGCCACAGACAAATCACTCCTTCTAGACCCCTCAGCAACAGTAGATCCAGCAAGTAAGGGAGACTCTCTCACTATAACCGGAGACACAGGGGGGCAACAACTGTCTACAACTGGAACTTCCACCTCAGCCGTAGACACCTCAGCCTCAATAGAAAGCTGCGATGTTTGAGCACCCCCGATAGCAGCCGACAGCACAGGCGAAGCAGGTATACTAGCAGCAGCAGGTGAAACGAACGACTGAAACCCCTCAGTGACACTGGCAGAAACAGATGAATGGACGTCCTCACCAACAGCAGGAAAATCAGGTGGCCGTGATCGTCGAAACACACAGCTAGACCCAAAGCCTGGACCCCTTTCTTTCTTCTCCATAGTCTGGGCAGATGTAATCTTGTGGTCAGCTTTGGCTCTTGTATGGCCACCCCCAGACTCTGCAACCATAGAAGGGACATAAGGTTTCAGTTGATTAAAATGCACCACATAATCTCTACCTCCTGCCTCTGGCTGTATCCGATACAACACTTCAGATACCCTTTCCAAAACCCTATATGGGCCCTTAAACAGTTTCTGCAATTTTGGACTCACCCCCTTCTTCCTAGCCTTATTCTTTAGCCACACCAACTCATCCACTGAATAATACTGAAACTTGGCTTTAAAGTCAAAATACTGCTTTTGATGTTCCGAGGCTCTAGCCTGATGCTTTTTCACTGCCCCCACTACTGTTGCAAGACTTTCAGCTACCCCCTTCACGTACTCATTCACACTTGCAAATCGCTCTTGTCCATCTACGTCCATCATGATGTCAATAGGTAAAACCATCTCCTGACCAAATAAGTTCAAGTTCAAGTTCAAGTCTGCTTTATTGTCAATTCTTCCACATGTACAGGACATACACACAGAGATTTATAAAATAAAACTTTATATGGGGTAAAGTTTAAGTCTGCTAAATAACTAAAAGTAAAGCCAGTACTGGAATGAATGCTACTTCTATAGGCCATCATCACATAAGACAAAAGGACATCCCAATTCTGCTGATTGTCATCAACATAAAAAGACAACATAGACAACAATGTACGATTAAACCTCTCAATCATTCCATCTGACTGAGGTTGATATGGAGATGTCTTTGTCTTATTAATGCCTAGCAACCGACACAATTCCCCAAACAGATTAGATTCAAAATTTCGACCTTGGTCGGAATGCAGGCTTCTAGGGGTTCCATACAGATACACCCACTCTTCTCTGTACTCTGGCTATGGTCTTTGCCTCCTGGTTTGGGAGGGGGTATGCTTCAGTCCACTTTGAAAAATAATCCCCCACAATCAAAACATATTTGTTTTTAAGGGGGGTCTCAGGAAGGGGCCCTAATATGTCAAGTGCAACTCGTTCATAAGGGCGAGACGTTACAGAAGGAATAAGGGGGCCCGGGGGGCCGGACCGATTTCCTTATGAACTGCACATTCAGTGTGCATTCCTGACACCATCGCTTCATGTCCTTGTACCACCCCGGCCAATAAAAACGACCCCTCACCTTTTCTTGTAGCTTTTGCACTCCCAAATGGGCTCCAGTAGTTATATTATGCAACAACCTCAAAATTTCTGGCACCATAGAATGTGGAATAATAACTTGAGTTTTTGCACTCAGACCAGTTTTTGGAGGCAACACCCTTACCAACCTCTGCCCTTGAACCTCTATCTGCTCCCAGACCAAGGCATACTTCTTAAGGGATGGGTAGGTGTTCATAACTTCCTGTCTAGTACCTTTCTGAGTCTTCAATTTTAACATCAAACTCAACTCTGGGTCACTATGCTGAGCTCTTGTCAAATCATTCTTTCCTCCTTCCACCCCACCTATTTCTTGATTCAAAAACTCTCCCTGTTCCATAACACCACCCTGAGGTGCAGGTTCTACATAGCTAACAGAGCTAGCCACAACCTCCCCAGAATAAGCAGGTAATCTTGATAGCGCATCAGCATTAATGTGGTCCTTACCTGGTCGGTGAACAATTTTATATTGGAAAACAGCTAACTGTTCCAACCAACGGGCCAACTGGCCTTCCAAACCCTGGAAATTATGCAACCAACGAAGAGAATTGTGGTCTGTTTGCAACAAAAACTCTTTACCTAAAAGGAAATGTTTGAAATACTTGGTAAGAGTAACCATACTAAGAAGTTATTTCTTTGTGGTGGCGTATTTTCGTTCCTGTTTACTCAGGGTTCTACTAGCATACGCCACCACTCGTTCCAAGCCATCCACTTCCTGTGACAAAACGGCCCTAATTCCCACGTCACTGGCATCTGTATCCAGGATGAACGAGCGCTGGGGGTCTGGATAGGCTAAAATTGGAGTAGTAATAAGGCACGATTTCAACTTCTCAAAAGCAACCTGACAACAATCATCCCACTGAAATCGCCTCCCCTTTTCTGTCAGCCGATGCAATGGTCTAGCCAACTCAGCAAAACCCCTTTATGAATCGCCTATAATACGAGGTTAAGCCCACAAAGCTTCGTACCTCAGTCTAATTTTTAGGGATTGGCCATGATTTTACAGCTTCCACTTTATTGGGATCGGCCATAACCCCCTCAGCCGAAATAACATGACCAAGGTATTGCACTTTAGAGGCAAACAGATTACACTTAGATGGTTTTACTTTGAGATTGGCAGCCTGCAATTTGGACAACCCTTGATCTAACCGCTGAAGATGTTCCCCAAAAAAACTATTATGTCGTCCAAGTAAACTAAACACACGGACCACTGCAAATCTGCCAAAATCAAGTCCATAAGCCTTTGGAATGTACTTGGACTATTGGACAGTCCAAAAGGAAGAACATTAAATTCAAAAAGCCATTGTCTTGTTATAAAGTCTGTTTTAGGGCGATCTATAGGGTCTACTTCGACCTGCCAGTAGCCACTAGCTAAGTCTAAAGTAGAAAACCACTGTGCATGGGTTAGGCTATCTAATGCGTCATCAATACGTGGAAGAGGATATGCATCCTTTCTAGTGACATCATTTAACTTACGATAGTCAACACAGAACCTCAATGCCCCATCTTTCTTTCTTGTTTTGTTGCTTTTTGCCAAAATTCTTTAGACACTACCGACACCTGAGCACCCGTATCTAACAACAAATCACAGACTGTACCTCCCACTCTAGCTGATAAAAACACCCCGACCCCCTGTTCACTAGAAGAAACACTAATTTGCAGGCCAGTCGTATAATCAGGGAGGGGGGCGAGCATTTGACCTTCTTTATTCGCCCCCTCTATTTTCCCTGTACATAGGGACACTCTTTTCTCAAATGGCGATCACAACCACACTCCCAACATACATCGCCCCGACCCTTTTGGCCCCGACTAAAACCCTGTGATTCGGAATGGGAAGGAGCCCTAAAAGAAGAGACATTATTAACTTGAGCCTTAGTAAGATTTTGAACAGTCACCTGTAAAGTTCTAACTTCCTGGCGCAAGCTCTGTACCGTTTCAAGCAATATAGCCATTTGGGTATGATTTAAATTATTATTAGACACTCCCCGCACCTTCAATTCAGGTGTA
This sequence comes from Sinocyclocheilus grahami, assembly GCF_001515645.1. Lineage (NCBI taxonomy): Eukaryota > Metazoa > Chordata > Actinopteri > Cypriniformes > Cyprinidae > Sinocyclocheilus > Sinocyclocheilus grahami. The sequence continues at coordinate 129,324 of NW_015506929.1, forward strand.
ATCTGACTATGCTCTAACTTTCGAATGAGCTCCAATTCAGAAGCCAAATTTATGGCTGCTTCTAATGTAGCTGGTCTAGCACTACGGAGCTGTATTCGCAGCTCGCCAGTTCCAACATGTGCAATAAAATGCCTTAACGCATTACCAAACTCACGTGCGCTTTCCCCTGGTAATCGTCACCTAGTGGACAAACTTCCGTGGTTCCAATCCTCACTTTTGCAAGGATCAAAACACTTGCTCAACGCTTCTTTTAGTTTGGCATAACTACTGCGGTCTTCCATTGTCAAACCGCAGAATACATCTCTCGCTCTGCCAGACAACAAAAGTGACATAAACTTAAATTTTAGATCCCCCATTCCAATTATTCACAAATCAGACCAATCACGGCCGCTACCTGTAAATGTCTCTGGCATGAACACAGGACGATTCACTATGCTGTTAGCAGTAGCAGTCATACTCCTAGCTGTCGGAGCAGAAAACTCTTGACTAGAATGTGCATTTTCAGTGTGCTCCATTTTAATAGTTTACCATCCAAAAAAGGTATGGATATTACAATTGTATCCCACCACTGCCACCAGTGTAATTAATTCAGCCACCACTAGGGGTCACTGGTGAGCTTCCTTATGGCGGATTAACACCTATGCTGCCACCACCTTTAATTATAACCCGGTCTGGTCACTCAAAACACACTCAAGAGCAGGGTTTACAAAAGAACACACATTTATTAACAATAGCAGCCATTTGGCATTGTCCTACTTAAATATCCTGATTACATACACTGGTCATGTTATTTCATTAAACCGTGAACACACACATTTAAAAGAGAACCCGAGTACTCACTCCAAATTCACAGCAAACAATAAATAGTGTGAAGTCTCATGCAAAACACACTTAATTAGAAACTCCAAGCATAAATCACATGCCCTATGTGTAATAACCAGCACAGGCAATCAACATACAATTCGGGAGGACAATAATCACCAATGACTGGGCACCACAACAACACACATAAATCTTATAGAATTAAAATTATTTCGGACTTCCCTGACCAGGTCCGACGATACCCTGCCGTCACTGTGAGGACTCAACCTTCCCCTCCGCGGCAATGATAGGAAGGTCTCCTTCCAACAGCCTGCCCGGTCCACCTAGACTCTCTTCCCTATCTACCTAAATTTCCCCCCACTATCTACCTCCGGACCAATAAGTGGGACCCCAATTTTCTTCACGCCGGTGGTGCTAGCCAACCACGAACGCTAGATCCCCTTCTTTTGTGAACCCAGCAGGCTTAAAAAAACACAGAGTATCAGTCTCTTTCACAGTTAATTATCAGACACCAGAGCGTGCTCACCTTTCCCCTTCCCCCCCTTTTAAAAGTATCCAAGAATTGTTCGAGTTCTTGTATCGAAGACATCACTCCTTCCGTATTTGTCCGTAGCAGTGACGTCACACACCGTCAATTGATTCATAATCATTACAATACTTTTTGTTATGGCAAAATTATTTTTATTGGAGCAACACTGATTTAATAAACACATTGTCAGTGCTGTTTTAGAGTCTAATACATGAATGTAGAAAAAGATAACAAAGGTTTTGTTTACATTGTAATCCTGCTTTACCTGTGAGAGTAGTACAGTATTAGTATGTCAAAATCAGTAGGGGACACATTACAGAAAACACTGAGTATTAGTACACTTTTCTGATGAGCTCAGAGCTAAAATGTAAAATACAGTGGACATTTTCCAGTATTAGTTACGCAAACATGTCCTGTCTGACAAGCTGAACAACTAACAGCAGACAAGTAACAGCTGGTCGGTTAGGGTTGGATTAAATGGGCGTCAAACATTCAGGATCTAATCTGTTTGAAAAAGGAAGTCTATATAATAACTGAAGACAGTTAACCATTAAAATTCCCATTCATCTCAAACGCAGAAGCAGCCAAACTAGATGTGGCCTTCCTGGAGGCCTCCTGTGAACAGCCTGTGAGCCAATCACAATGATGTAAATGTCACCTAACTAATCATTCTGGAGCTGCAGGAAAGAAAATAATCCTAATGGCACCACAAGAACACAGGACATTTTATCAGAATGTGTAGACAAATTCAAACTGTTCATATGAATCTTACACTGGATTTCATCTCCTTAGAAGTACGGGTACAATAATACAAAATAGTATAAATGCAGTATAAAAAAATGCATAATACATGTCAGAAGTGTTAAGAACTGATCCAAAAAATTATAGAAAATGTATACAAAATTAATAAAAAATATGTCTTTTTTATGCCAATAAAAAAAATGATACTGTAACAAACGTTTGTAGTCACGGGAAGAAGGAGGCGGGAACCGGCGAACATTTCAAACTTTAATAAAATAAGCAAACACAAAACGAAAGTAAAACGGCAGCCCCTCGCGGACGACTGCCGCACACAAAACATAAAATAAACTCCAGGCCTGGTCCTCTCTCTTTCAGCACGGTCGTCACTCCTCCCTTTTATCCTTCCGGAGCTCCTCCGTGAGACTCGAGACCCGTGAGTGGTGCAGGTGTCGCTCATTATCAATTACTCTACCGACCTCGCTCCGTTCCCACGGCTCTCGGCCCCGTCCCCACTCGTCGAGTTAGTACATTTTTTAATGTTAAATATCTAAGGTTTTTGTTTAGACTTAAGTGTCTACACTGTAAAAAATGACCGTGAATTTAACGGTAAAAGACTGTAAAAATGCTACAGTAAAAACCTGTTAAATGGTTAACGGTAAATTCCCCTACTATATACGGTGAAAAACTGTATTGGACATAAATTTTACGGTAGTATACCGTTTTTGGAAGTGAAAAATACTGTATAATTTACAGTGAATAACCGTAAATTGACATTCCCAGAATTCCCTGCGTTACATTTCAAATTTGATGTTTTTTGTTGAAATAACTATGTTTTTTCTTATCAGTTTTGTATATTAGGGTTGTGTGTTACACCTAATGTTGTTAAATGAATGTTTATTGCATTATTTCAGTTTCATGTGTGTTACCATGATGGTGTTTAGTGTTTGTGTGAATGACACTGTGCACCTTCTATATTTGTTATTATTTAAAAGCTGCTTGTGATGGGCTTTGGTTCATCATGTGACTTTCTCATCACCACCTGCATTTGGTGGTTATCAGCGTATTACAAAGGTACAAAACAGATTTCAGTACTTCAATAGGTTGGTATATTAACATTATATCAGTTAATGAAATTACAGTATTTAACTGTAAATTTAAGTTAAAACCGTAAAACCTAAAACGTTGCTGCCGTATTTTTTACGATAAAATTCCGGCAACCACAGCTGCCGGTTTTTTACCGTAAATTGTACGGAATTTTTTTTACAGTGTACTGTGAATGTTTTAACAGAGTATAAGAGAAAGATTCCAGCAACAGAGCTGAGTTTGAATGAACATTCAACCTGCCGAACAGGTAAACAACTACCCATAGAACAAGTAACAGCATGTTGGCACGCCAAAGTTATTTTTATCAAAGGAACTGACACCAAACACTGAAGGCCTCATGTAACACTAGGTATTAATCCATTAAAACATATCTATTCGATTTTCCGGATAAATGGTCAGTTATACTGAGTTACCCACATGAGTGGAGATTACTCAGAAATGTTTGACTGCTCAATAACAACTGAGCAATCAAAATATTTTCAAGTATTCCAGAAAAATGAATAATACAAATATAGGATGTTAATGTATTTGCTAGCATTCTATGACATGGAATGTCAGTGTAAGCTAGAGAAAATGCTGATACTGAAATAGTGATCAAATACTGATGACATTGAAACACTAGGTTTTTTCAATCACTTACACTCATAACTGTGAACCATTCATCACTCTCTGAAAATGTGTCCTTATGCACTCTTAAGAGATGCACTTTGAGATTACTGACCCTAAAGTTAAACACTTGAAAATGACTTTTACATGCCGGTTTCATATTATTTGCACAAAAAAAAATGCTAATACCACTGATCATGTCATTTTGAATTAACACTCGAGTATATGATGTGGTGCTCTTCATCTGGTTTCTGAAAGAAAACAAAAGATGAATATCAGGAACTAAAACATGTAAAACAATGAAAAAAGTGTGTGAATGTTTATATAAGTAGTGTTTGTGTGTATACCAACAGTCTGGTAATGTTCTTGTAATCTTTCCTGTATATAAACACTATAAATTGGATCATGGTCAGCGGTTGAATACAAAGACATTTACAAGCACAGGACATGATAGCAAAAGCATGATGTTTTATTTGATCGTTTTAAATAACTTTCTTAAATACAGGTAAGTTGTACAAACAATTTCTACCAAAAAGAGATTACCTACATCAGAGTATCGCTTTTGAGGGATATTTAGGGGCTTTTTTTGGATTTTTTAAAAACACTTTCATTTTTGTCTATGTTCCGGCACTGCTTTCCTGCATTTGACTCACCACTGAATCATCAGGATTGATAATAAATGCTTTTGTGATTTGATGACTTACACTATTCATCACTGACTGTGACTGTGTTATAGATGCCTGTGGCTTTTCAGAAGCATAATCACAGTATTTAGTAAACCCTACTGACTCTAAGAAATGAGAGCACATTTTTGGTATAATGTGTACGTTTCTTAAGTTGTCTGATGTAACCATGAACAACTGAAGCCTAAGCAAAAAAAAAACAAAAAAACACACTGAGTGAAATAGTGTGGTTTAAACTGCTTGAAAGGCCACATTATGCACAGACAAATAAGGACAAACAGTGACAGCAGCACAGGATGGCACATTTTCTGCTTCATCACGTGTGCAAGCGCAAACAGATTTTCTCTCAGCATCTGTGGCTTCTGCAGACAGAGTCACTGCACAATGCAATACAGTGTCTTACCGTACTGTGAATACTGCGTGCACAAAATGTTGTTTCGGCATAAAGTACCTCTTCCTCACAAGTCTGAACTGTTTTAATAATAATAATAATCACATTTTCAAACTTTAAAAGCACTTTATAAATCTGAAATGGTATTTTAAAAACTGATATTGTAGCACTTTTTCAGAAAAAAAGACAACAACATGATTTTGACCCAGAAAGGTTAATATCATTGAATGAAAACGGTAATACTTGCCTTCTGGTATTGCTTGTTTGCAGTTCCAGCGGTGAAAAAATACCAACCCTACAACTACAGCCAAGACCAGTATTAATAAGCCAGCTGATATCAGTGGAATAAGATGTGACTTCTGAAGGACATCTGTAATGAGAAATACATGTAAATGAATCCTGCAACTTCAGTCAAGACATTGTAGAATGCTGTTAATCTCTATAAAAACCACCGAAGTCACAGAAAGTGTAAACTGAAGACATTTGATGTGATAACAGAAAAGACAAAATACAAAACAAACTCAAATCTGTTCATGCTTAAGTGACAAAGACAGTTAAACTACATAAAAAAAGACACTTGAGGTTACACATTTAAACACAATCTTTAGTTTAAAGATCATAAAGGTAAACCAGCACAACAGTTGTTACCCTGCAGTACTGACAATCATTAACAACAAAAACTACTGAGCAGGGCTGCGTTTCTCGATAACGATTGATCTTAGGAGTCATTTTACGATGTTTCGTTATTGTTTCATGTGCGTTTCCCAAAAATGCACTTAACGCAATCTCACGTAGCTGTGCTTCAGGGGCGGACTGGGACAAAAATTCAGCCCTGGCACGGTAGCCACACCGGCCCACATTACCACACCGACACATCCCCACCCACGGACACACGCATTCACTACTTACATTTGTGTAAAGATGGTGAAATAATATAAGCACTACCATATTTGTAACAGATATTTAAACATTTAATGTATGCGTCTGGCAAACAATGATTACTACTTTTTAAAAAGCACAAGTTTATAACAAATTTACACATACAGTAAAAACAAAAGAAAAAGAATCTGAGGATGTTGTAGAGTCTGTGTGCTGTCTGTTCATGCCATTTGTCTGCTGTTACTGTCATTCTCTACAGTATGTTGTTCTTTGTTGTCACTGTCTGTCTGTTGGGTTTTTCCTACCTCTACCATACTCCTCCCTGTCTCTGCTAGGCCTACTGTAGCATCCTTTCTCACAGCACTGGTGTTGAAAGACCAGGGGTCTCTGGCTGAACTGATTCCAGCAACATCCTAGTTCATGAACACAGTATAGGATGTTAACATTACAGCAAAATATTTTCTCACTGACTGCTCTCAGCATTGGAATACACATGAATACAAACAATTAATAATATCAAAAAAGGGAATAGAATATATAGCAAAAACTATAAATAGTAGCAGCAGTAAATCCTTTTTGATATACAATTTTTTGTGAATTAAAGTATGCTGAAGTGTTGCTAGTATGTGCTGCATGTGCATTTGTGTGTGAGTGTGATTCTCTCTCTCTCCCTCTGTGTGTGTGTGTGTGTGTGTGTGTGTGTGACAGGCACAGGTTCCTCCTATCCTAAGAGTTAATTAATAGTTCATTAGAGCCACATTATTAAGAAACTGGCAGCATCTGTATCAGGGTGTGTCTCTCTCATTGTGTCTTCCTACATAATTTACAATTTGGAAAAAAAGAAAAATGTGTTGAAAAGGTAAAACAGACAGACACATACAAATATATAATATATATATTCTTTAAAAAATGGATTCTCTCTATAGGTGATTTTTTTTTCCACAGCCCAGATGTACAATGCGCTTGCAAGTTTTTACGCTTACATTTTTATCCATACTGTAAACGTATGTACATATTACTATCTACATATTCAAAGTAAGGTTCACTACAAATGTCTACAGTACTATGGCTATGGCTATAGGCTTTTGATGTGTTAGACTATATTGCAAGTAGCCTACATCAGTTTTTACCCTAAATCCCACTTTATCTGGCTCGTTAACACTTAAGTTAACCAATTATCACGAAGCAATGACATTTTAAAATATACTGGGTTTCTATGCTAAGCTTACAACTGTTTAATACAATAAAGGCTACTGTCAAAAAAAAACAACACAGGAGCTAACTGGCAGAAGTAGTGTGAAAATGACTTGTGCTAGCTGTATTTTCTGAAGCCCTTTTTTTTCCTTTCTCAAAGTTTTTCTGCACCCCCTTTCCTTTTTTACAGTCCATTATCTAGCTTTTACTGAAAATTAGCTCGTGTTGCAATCTCTCTGATGACGTGCTTGATTTTGACTGAACGGTTCAGTCGGCCCATCTCTGGACCAGGTGGCCGGTGTAGTGCCGGCCGATGCCGACTGGGCAAAATGCTTAACATTTATTTATTATTAACATTATTATTATTATAACCATAGAGAAATCGTGCAAGTGATAAAACCCCATCCTATTTGGCCCGTAAGAACAATTTTATTTATATATATATATATATATATATATTTAGAAAAAATCTGACCGGCACACATTAAACAAAATGGTCCGGCCCCTCTTGCATTTGCCAGAATTGCCAGATGGCCAATCCGCCCCTGCTGTGCTTTAAGTGCTACTTAAGAGTCACTATCCATTTGTCAAGTGCTGAAATGTCACCTTATAGAATGGCTCGTAATTGTAGTAAATGCTTGTTTATTGAAATGTTAACCTAATGCTGCGTTCCAGACAACATTATATTATATTACATTTATACGTATAATATTATACTTTACATAAAAATATAGGCTACAATATACAAAAATATATATTATAGTAGGCTATATAATATCTATATAGAGACGTCATTTCCGGGTCCAATACATTGGTTTTCGTGCACGTCAGTGAGTTATTGAGAGATTTTTTCCCTCCAGTCTTTGAAGCATATTTCCTACATTACTTCTTTTATTAATTTTTTTTTTGGGGTTCAGTCATTCAGTTTAGATGTGTATTTTTCTGGTCAGAGGAGAACTGGCCCCCCGACTGAGCCTGGTTTCTCCCAAGGTTTCTTCTCCATTCTGTCACCGATGGAGTTTTGGTTCCTTGCAGCTGTCGCCTCTGGCTTGCTTAGTTGGGAACACTTCATTTCCAGCGTTATCGTTGACTTGATTGCAAAGATATTATTTAAACTGAGCTGGATGTTGACATCACTGAATTCAATGATGAACTGTCTTTAACTGAAAAATTAGTGTGTACTATTGTCATTTTGCATTATTGACACACTATTTTCCTAATTAATGCTGTACAGTTGCTTTGACACAATCTGTATTGTTAAAAGCGCTATAGAAATAAAGGTGACTTGACTTGACTATTTCTATTTTTTCTGCCCTTTTTAATTATTTCTTTTATAAATTCATAATTGTTTTTTTTTTAAAAGTAGCATTATATAGTAATAAAGTGTAGAATAAAGTACAATCAAAACTTGATATTATAATCACATTGCACTTGAATAAAGTTAAAGGTGTAATCTGCCGATTGTCCTGCAGGTGACCGCATAAATCTGTCTTCTTACGATGCACTTAGGGCTTTACGATTACTCCAGAGCACTCCTAGATCTATGATGTTTTTCAAGTGCTACTTAAGTTACGATGCATTTGGGAAACAGACCGTAATATTAAGATCAGTCGTACGATCGTTTTTACGAACTTCTTAGGCTTACGAAGCTTTTGGGAAATGCAGCCCAGCTCAGTAAATAATAGTCACAAATATCACAGCTGACATACCTTTACATCTGTGACAGAGTCCACTGATGTCCAGATGTTGAGTCTGGTTGCTGATGGGATTGTTGAGCACACAGCTGTAGGTGTTGTTATCCTGATATTCCACCTCCAGAGGTAGAGAGAGACTGATGCTGAGATCAGACACACTGATGCTGGACAATAAACTGTTTCCTTTGTACCAGGAGAGAGTCACATGAC
>NW_015506929.1:138681-145874 GCF_001515645.1 Sinocyclocheilus grahami
TATATATATATATATATATATATTTAGAAAAAATCTGACCGGCACACATTAAACAAAATGGTCCGGCCCCTCTTGCATTTGCCAGAATTGCCAGATGGCCAATCCGCCCCTGCTGTGCTTTAAGTGCTACTTAAGAGTCACTATCCATTTGTCAAGTGCTGAAATGTCACCTTATAGAATGGCTCGTAATTGTAGTAAATGCTTGTTTATTGAAATGTTAACCTAATGCTGCGTTCCAGACAACATTATATTATATTACATTTATACGTATAATATTATACTTTACATAAAAATATAGGCTACAATATACAAAAATATATATTATAGTAGGCTATATAATATCTATATAGAGACGTCATTTCCGGGTCCAATACATTGGTTTTCGTGCACGTCAGTGAGTTATTGAGAGATTTTTTCCCTCCAGTCTTTGAAGCATATTTCCTACATTACTTCTTTTATTAATTTTTTTTTTGGGGTTCAGTCATTCAGTTTAGATGTGTATTTTTCTGGTCAGAGGAGAACTGGCCCCCCGACTGAGCCTGGTTTCTCCCAAGGTTTCTTCTCCATTCTGTCACCGATGGAGTTTTGGTTCCTTGCAGCTGTCGCCTCTGGCTTGCTTAGTTGGGAACACTTCATTTCCAGCGTTATCGTTGACTTGATTGCAAAGATATTATTTAAACTGAGCTGGATGTTGACATCACTGAATTCAATGATGAACTGTCTTTAACTGAAAAATTAGTGTGTACTATTGTCATTTTGCATTATTGACACACTATTTTCCTAATTAATGCTGTACAGTTGCTTTGACACAATCTGTATTGTTAAAAGCGCTATAGAAATAAAGGTGACTTGACTTGACTATTTCTATTTTTTCTGCCCTTTTTAATTATTTCTTTTATAAATTCATAATTGTTTTTTTTTTAAAAGTAGCATTATATAGTAATAAAGTGTAGAATAAAGTACAATCAAAACTTGATATTATAATCACATTGCACTTGAATAAAGTTAAAGGTGTAATCTGCCGATTGTCCTGCAGGTGACCGCATAAATCTGTCTTCTTACGATGCACTTAGGGCTTTACGATTACTCCAGAGCACTCCTAGATCTATGATGATTTTCAAGTGCTACTTAAGTTACGATGCATTTGGGAAACAGACCGTAATATTAAGATCAGTCGTACGATCGTTTTTACGAACTTCTTAGGCTTACGAAGCTTTTGGGAAATGCAGCCCAGCTCAGTAAATAATAGTCACAAATATCACAGCTGACATACCTTTACATCTGTGACAGAGTCCACTGATGTCCAGATGTTGAGTCTGGTTGCTGATGGGATTGTTGAGCACACAGCTGTAGGTGTTGTTATCCTGATATTCCACCTCCAGAGGTAGAGAGACGCTGATGCTGAGATCAGACACACTGATGCTGGACAATAAACTGTTTCCTTTGTACCAGGAGAGAGTCACATGACTCACATTCAACACTGAACACACCAATGAACAATTCTGACTTGATCTTTCAGATGGTGAAGAACAGTTTGACGTGTTTCTGCTGATGACAGGAATGGGAACAGGAGCTAGAAATGTGAGAGAAAGAATGTAAAATTAAAACGTTACTCTAAAAATGAAACAAACAACTTGACGACTCTACTATTATTTCAGTGTTATTTTTTAATTTACAGTAACTTTTAAAAAGTGATATTAACACCACCTTAGTTTTTGACTAGACATTTAATCTTACTCACCATAAACAGCAACTGTGAAACTCTTGTGTGAGATTATTCTGTTTCTGATGATCTGTAGTTTATAAAGTCCAGAGTGTTCAGTTCTGATGTTTCTGATGGTCAGAGATCCAGTTCGACTGTCTATCTGGAGTCTTTTCTCAAATGTTGTATCAGTGGCATCTATATAGATGTTCTGTCTGTTGATTTCAGCTATAATAGTGTCTGGATTGTCAGCTTTAAACGTCCACAGTATCTGATCATCTTTCTGTACTTTATCATCAGTGTTTAGAGTGACAGAACTTCCCTTCATCGCTGATACTGATTTCACTGCATCTGTATGGCAAAGCACACCTGAAACACAACAAACACTTTTTATTCAGGTTTGTTTGGTTTAAACAAGTTTAGAGAAAAATGCATGTCAAAACATTTTCTGCAACACTAAAGCCTGAATTTATAATTGGTGTGAATATTAAAGTGGTCAAATTATGAAAAATCTAATTTCCCCTTGATCTTTTGAAACAGCATACTATATATCACTCAAAACGTACTCCTAAAAAGTCAATTTATTGGACATAATCTGCAAAAATGGTTCAATTTCTGTGGTTCACTAATGCTCTTCATCTAGACTAGCTAAAGTTGCTTCAATTGTGTTATTGATTAATAAACTTTATTACTTTCCATAAAATAAACATACAGAAAGCTTCTTACAATTTTAATCAGAATTATCTTTGTCTTGAGCTTTAGTCTTTAATATGAGCCTTATTCCAGAGTAAAAAATGATAAACTCTTGATTACTGTTTCATAATGTCACATAACTACATGTGACAGACTCAATTTTAACCACAAGTCACTTCCTGTCAACACTCTGAAAATGCCCAGTCTTTGTTTGGATTTCCTACAGTATAATGGCAGCTTAGAGCAATGCGTCGACCTTAATTACAGAAGAGCGGAAACTGACATCTGATGTTTGGTTTTTCCTCTCAGCAACAAGTAGCTGCAAGGTGGTGCAATGGTCACAGTGGATGACATCTGCACTAAATGATCTTTATAGGGCTGCACAAACAAATGGTGTGATGGGGGGCTGTTATTTCTCTGCAACTACACACAACATCTGCTTTATATAATGTGAAACTGCAGCATAAAAACAATGAAGTACAATAGTCTTTTTGTGAAGGCAGTGAATGAAGCATAACTCTCTGAAGACCATTAGGGGCGTTCATACAGGACTTGCGTCCATCAGCGTGGTTTTAATTCTTTTTCTATATGAATATGCACTAGTTGGCTGTGATAATCACATAAATTTATCATAGGCCCATTACGGAAATAATTGGTATGCTGTATATAAGATGCTTTAAATACTGTCTAGCCCCCCTCTGGTGATGTTTGTTTAACTCTAAACATTACATGGATGCACAAGATGAAATTTGCTTTATTAGACATCCAAGTGAAAAAGTAAAAGACTGCTGCAAATCTTTTTAGGTAACAGATAAAAAAGTATTTCGCAATAACAGTCAACATTTAATATGTAGGCCCAATAATACAAATGAACATGTATATATTATTAAGTATATAATACAAAATCAAATTTAATTCAGTAACTCCTACACAGGAACTCTGGGTCTGCGTGATATTCTCCTGAAATCTGCCTTTTGAGTTTTGAGTGTTGATATTTCACAGCTGTCTCGGTTCTGCCCACATCCAACAGTGATTTCGCTCAAAATCTTCTCACACTGATCCAAGTGTTTGTGTTTGTAGATCTGACATCAGAACATAAAATCATGTCAGAATATATAATGACTAAATAAAGCAATATGCATTCCTATGCTATTTCCTTTGACATCGAAACAGGATGTACTGCCTCTAGTGGACAGCACACCAATATACAGTGTTTGAAGTTTAAATGACTTGTAACTGTACCATGTTTTCATACACAGTTTTAAAAATGTACAGTTTATGTTGTAAATAAACGTGAATTTACTTACTGATCTGTTTGAACAGGTGGCCTAAACAATCAGGACTAATCAGAATTATTGTACTAAGTGCATTATTTGTCTAATAAGGCCACATCATGAACAAACAAATCAGTATGAACCATGAGGAAACAAAAAGTTTTTTCTCTAAGCTCCTGTGGTTTCCGCAGATGCATTATCTACTACATACATACAGTGTATCATAGTGTAAACACATGTTAAACTGTCTCTTCCTCACAAGTCTGAAGTTTTAATACTAATGTTCAGATTTAATACTAATAAAATAGATTCAGATTCTGATACATTCATTCCAGCACATCTTTATAACACTTGATTTTGTCCCAGAAAGTCTCAAATAATTTATTGAAATACTCGTCCTCTGATCTCGCTTGTTTGCTGATCCTGCGGTGAAAATATATCACTCCCACAGCTAAAGTCATGACCAGTAATCTCACTACACCAGCTAGTTTCAGTGGAATAAGTTGTGACAGCTGAATGACATCTACAGTAATACATGTGCAGTAATTGAGTCCTAAAAGACATTGTAGATTGCTGTTGATCTCCAAATAAACTGTCATCATGAAGTCACAAACAGTGTAGAAGACATTTGATGTGTTGGTAAAAGAAAAGACAAAATACAAAACAAACCAAAATCAGGGACAATGTGAGTTGACCTTTAAAATACATTTGAGAGTAACAAAATTCAGTATATAATTATTAATGTCACTGCTACATGCGTGACAGAGTCCACTGATGTCCAGATGTTGAGTCTGGTTGCTGATGGGATTGTTGAGCACACAGCTGTAGGTGTTTTTATCCTGATATTCCACCTCCAGAGGTAGAGAGAGACTGATGCTGAGATCAGACACACTGATGCTGGACAATAAACTGTTTCCTTTGTACCAGGAGAGAGTCACATGACCCACATTCACCACTGAACACACCAGTGAACAATTCTGCTGTGATGATGATGATGATGAAGATGATATAAAAACAAGCTAATACAAATTCTCAAAAGAAAGTCTCAGAAGTTACTTATTTGAAATTTTGAATTGACCCACAGCTAAAACAAAAGCCATTAGCCATTAGAACTAATAAAAGCTGTTGAATTTGTAGTTTTTGCTTTATGTAAGCCCACTCTATTCAATTAAGGTTACAATGTGGGTGGTTTTATTACTATTAGTAGTAGTTATGTGGTTCATCTTTATCCCTTCCTTGAAAAAAACAACCCCAAAATTCAGAACCAAATCAAGACAACCATACAGAAGCCAAAAAGCCACTTCTTGATGCTTGTTCTTTAGGAATATACATTTTTAGTGAAAATTGCCCTGCCCCTCACAGTTCAGCTACAATCAACATTAGTCTTTGAAATGTCTTCACAGTAGCTACATGCACATCAGAAAATTATGTCTTTCATAGACACAAACAGGATGAAGACTGTGACCTCTTTGTGCTGTACGGAAACATTACTCGTTCAACTTTGTGGTTTGTAAATCTAATCTACATCTTCTTCCTGTCAATTTCCTCTAAGCAAGAAAAAACTATCCCTTCAGATTTTACAACTCCATAATTGATCAGCTCAATATTTTCATTACATGCATGTCATAAATCACGTCCACAGAGTACATTCACAGCTGATCACTGAATAGCTAATTTCAATTCATGTCTATTCCCACTCGTTCACACTATCTAGAGATTTTCTGACACTTTGGGTTCAGGTTGGCCACTATTTCCTATACAACAAAGAGACAGAAATCTATTAATGTTGAACATAACAGTAGCTCTGTTGAGGTTAATGTTCAAAGTCTTACTGCCACTGTCTATTAAACCATGTTTTACAAAATAAATCTGCACATATGTGCAGTGGACAATGCCCAGCACATCATGGGAACTTAGGATTTGTATGTTGTCTTGTGTCGCACCTCAGTTGACATCAAGACCAGGCTCCTATGAGTGAGAACTGTTAAGTTAGTTTACTGTTACTAGCTCTTCACCCACATACAGCATATACCACCTGTGCCACATGTGACCAGATAAGACCACAGTGCATCTCATTTTGACTCATTTTGAACAGAGCAGGTAGTGTGTCACAGTGCATAATGCATCTCATGATGCTTTTAAAAAAGCAAAACAAGAACCAGTTTCAACTCCTGACTACTGAAAATAAAGCAATAAACTAGACATTTTGTGATGACACATTTTCATATCTTCAAAGTGTTTCCTAGAAAAGCTACTTTAGCGCAGTGCTGTGAACATGCAACCATTCAGTGCTCTATTTACTAAAAACAATATTTTGTATCTTCCTTTAACATGTTGCATTTTAGCAATTAATGAATTACATGTATTATGTTTTATGCCATTTCATTTCACATCTGCAGTTTTATTTATTCATTTTTGCAAACATGCACTAGATCAGGATTTCTTAACTCTGGCCATCGAGGTCCACTTTTCTGCAGAGTTCAGCTCCAACCTTGATCAAACTCACCTGTCTATAACTTTCTAGTAATCCTAAAGACCTTGATTCACTTGTTCAGGTATGTTTGATTAGGGTTGGAGCAAGAAAGTGGACCTAGAATGCCAGAACTCAGAACACCTCCACTAGACTTTAAATGTGGTCTATATCTCCTTCTGGTGCTCGTTCAGCATTTCAAGAACAGACAATATAAATAAAGTTACATTTATTTAATTATAAACATGACAAAACAATACCATTCATGTAAGAGGATGTGTTACGTCACAAAAAAAATAAAAATTTAATTAATAATAAAAAAATCAAGTGACAGTGTACTGTGAAATTGTATTTTTTTTTTTTTTTATGAACAGATGTAACAGAATGAGAGTATATCATATGCCAGGGAGCAAGACAATAATGTACCTTTTGAACAAATTCAGTTTTTACAGCTTTCTTATCAGAAGAGTCAGAAATCATACACATATAGTGATTTAACTCTTCAAGAAAAATTCTAAAGAAAGGCTTTCGCTTACAAAATTTACATTTATGTGTAAAACGTTTAGCCAGGAACAAAATAAGGTTGAATAAATAAAAAACACTCTCATGTGCATATCCTAGAATAACATTTTTATATTTCAAAGTGTACCGTGAAGTAACTCTGTGGGGCTATCCCTATCCCAGAATTAATAGCGCGCCAGTGAAGACGGGGTTTTTATTCAAACAAAGTGGGTGCTGGTTCTGTGGCAGCCGACAAATACACTTAGTTCTATAAATGTAAATATTGTGTTTGAATGTACTAAAATAGCTTGTATTTTTATTTTATTATTATTGTTGTTATTATTTTAGCGCTGTCATGCAAGAAATGTCCGCAAACTTTCTAAGCAAATTTGATGATCCAGAAATATGATTTCTGGAGTATTTTGTATGCATGTCCTGCTGTGTCATATTTTGCAGTCCTGTCTTAAAGGGGTCATATGATGCGATTTCAATTTTTCCTTTCTCTTTGGAGTGTTACAAGCTCTTGGTGCATAAAGAAGATCTGTAAAGTTGC
>NW_015506929.1:148000-148995 GCF_001515645.1 Sinocyclocheilus grahami
TCGTTGTGAAAGCGAAACTACTTTGTTTGGGCTTCCAAAAGAGGACGATATGGCTTCGTCATGCTTGGAGCTGATCCGTGCTGGTCACTGAGGAAATACATCAACTTAGTGCTGTGGATCGCCGGATCGGCTTTCACCGTGGACGAAGCGGAGTCCAGCCCCGGGTCGTCACATGTGGTTGCCGCAGGCATCACAATACGGTAAGGGGCGTAACATTTCCGACACACGCTTGAGGTATTCGGCCAATCACAATGCACTGGATACCTGGCCAGTCACAGCACACCTCGTTTTTCAGAACGATGAGCTTTGTAAAAATCGACGCGTTTCAGAAAGGCGGGGCATAGAGGAGAAACAATAATGTACAGTATGTGGAAAATAATGTGTTTTTTAACCTTAAACTGCATAAACACATTTCATTACACCAAATACACAAAATAATGTTCTTTTTAGCAACATCATATGACCCCTTTAATAATTTTCACAAGTCTTTCCTTTTGTCTTGTTTTAGGACAGTTCTGGAGAAAACGGGGCTGCTGGGAAACTTAAAAAAGAAATGAAAGTTGTTCTGTACATTACTTTTGTAATTTGATAAGTTATTTGTAAATGAAGTCATTTCTGTGCATTGTTTGTTTTATTTTTGTATTATAAGTTGAAACTTGTAAATAAAAGACAAGAAATAATTATAAACATTGTTTATTTTTGCAAAGCAACTTACAATTTTTAAATGACAGAAATTTGCTTCAATTCAACATAAGAAAAAAAGTAATTAAATGAACAATACATAAGATTGAGAGAAAAAAAATGATGTACACTTTCCTTCAGATGAGGTGGTGCTGCTGGATCTGGATGGGCTGCCACAATAGAAAGCCTGGTACGGGCTCTGCCAGTGGGATATCATCTGGGATGGTCTCCAGAGTGTTTGAGTGCATATTTCCACTGTCCTAACATCCTCTGCCGGCTGGTCGCTCCCGCTTCACAGCAAGCGGCGCTCGCAA
>NW_015506929.1:150086-151784 GCF_001515645.1 Sinocyclocheilus grahami
TTAATAATTTTCATAAGTCTTTCCTTTTGTCTTGTTTTAGGACAGTTCTGGAGAAAATGGGGCTGCTGGGAAACTTAAAAAAGAAATGAAAGTTGTTCTGTACATTACTTTTGTAATTTGATAAGTTATTTGTAAATGAAGTCATTTCTGTGCATTGTTTGTTTTATTTTTGTATTATAAGTTGAAACTTGTAAATAAAAGACAAGAAATAATTATAAACATTGTTTATTTTTGCAAAGCAACTTACAATTTTTAAATGACAGAAATTTGCTTCAATTCAACATAAGAAAAAAAGTAATTAAATGAACAATACATAAGATTGAGAGAAAAAAAATGATGTACACTTTCCTTCAGATGAGGTGGTGCTGCTGGATCTGGATGGGCTGCCACAATAGAAAGCCTGGTACGGGCTCTGCCAGTGGGATATCATCTGGGATGGTCTCCAGAGTGTTTGAGTGCATATTTCCACTGTCCTAACATCCTCTGCCGGCTGGTCGCTCCCGCTTCACAGCAAGCGGCGCTCGCAATAACGTTAATTCAGTTTTTTTGACTTCAGTAAATCAGTTTTGGCAAATACAAACAAAGTGAATATTTTTCACGAGTCCAACATCCAGCCGCGCAAGAAAACATGCAATCTACATGAGACGTGATCAATAAGGGAAGCTGACTTTTACTATTGCAAAATAGAGAAAAAAAACATTTTACATTTAAATAACTAATAGCTTCTTAACCTTGGACCTCATTCTTGAAACACAAAATGACAAATAAAAAAAGTGTCAAAGACTTTTACATATATAGGCCTACTTTTCTGAACTTGAGATCCCTAAGTTACCTGCATAGTCTTGGTTAAGCCTGAAATACACCACCTGGCAGTGCCAGGGGTGAACCATCACCAACATTTCCTCCCGTATAAGGTATAATAAATACAGTCAAAAACTAACAATTCAGGCTCCATAGTTATTTTCAGTTTCATTAACAAATCTCAGGATGACAGCTCTCTTCTCGCACCGTTGCCACGCCACAGGAGCATTAATCGGAAACACCTGCTGGCGCAATCAGGAAATTCTGCGAAGGCTAGACTCGGAGCATCCTTCGAAGGCCGTGTCGGCCGCATCCTTCGAAGGACCAGTCCTCCGAAGGATGCGGCCTTTGAATTGGGACACAGCTGTAGTCTAACACGATCATCAGACATAAAGCAGCATCAAAACTGTGTAAAGTTGATGTAATGTCGACCAATGACGAGGTAATAATGACTGTAAAGCTTTGGGGTGTTGATCGACTCTATCTACGTTTTGATTATTGTTCTGAATCCAATTCATAGTCCTTTTTTCAGCTTTTTGTTCAAAATGTTGTTTATTTCTTTTTTTCCTTTTTTTTATGAAACTTACCCACATTCAAGTGTTTAAAAAAAGAATGCATGAAGCTAGAATTCAGATATTCAGATATTCATATAACAAAATATATACAAATTAATACCTAAATAGGGACATAGTAGTATACTTAAAGTATGATGTAAAGTTCACTTAAAGAAAACTTACGAGTATACTTGCAGTATAAAACTACTAAACTAGTAGTTTACTAAGACTATACTTCAAAGTATTTAATTAGAAAACTCAGTATTCATATAAGTTCACTTTTAGTATAGTTGCAGTGCAAGCTAAAAATATTGTTGTAAACTAGTTGTGTACTTAAAGTTTA
>NW_015506930.1:0-292 GCF_001515645.1 Sinocyclocheilus grahami
ATGACTTAGTTTCTCATAATAATGACTTAGTTTCTCATAATAATACCATATATTATAATATATCATAATAAAACCATTATTTTATATTTTAATTCTTCACAATATTACAGCTGATCAAATAAAAGCTGAGCTTGATAAGCAAGATACTTATTTCAAAAAACAATCAATCAGTCTGGCCCAGGTGGAGTTCGTCAGCTTAGTTTCTCATGATAATGACTTAGTTTCTCATTATTATGACTTAGTTTCTCATAATAATGACTTAGTTTCTCATTATTATGACTTAGTTTCTCAT
>NW_015506930.1:6217-37878 GCF_001515645.1 Sinocyclocheilus grahami
GCGGCCACATTTCAAACACGATCTGACTCTGAAGTTCAGTTAGTTGTCTTCTTCTGGTGATGCTTTGTTTAAACCAACCTTCCGCCGCCTATTGGTGCACTTCCGCCACCTACTGGTCTAGAGTTATTAGGGCACATAGTGGGATTTAATCCAACAAACTAGATGCTCTTAAGTACTGTTTACTAAAGTTGTTTAGTTTAACTATTGCATCCACCTGAAAGTTCACATAACACAGTGTAATTAAGTAAATTCAACAAATTTGTCAAAATCTGTTGTTTACTCACTTTTTTTAAGTAGATTCAGTGATTACTTTTTACAGTGCATATGGCGCTACTGGGCATGCGCACAAAAATACAGTGTAATTTGTTTCACACTGTACAACAATAATTAATATTTTTTGCATTATTGTAAGGTGTAGGGTTTAGGGTTGGGGTAGGTGTAGATGTTAATAAAAAACAATCTAATAGGTAGAAAATTAAATGTCATTGTTAGTTATCCCTTCTAGCCACAACCTTTCACTTGGAAATACATCGTAACACTGAAGTCAAGCTTAGTGAATATTATGTACAGTAAGCACTAGAAGTAGAGACTTGTACTACTTGGGGTAGTGTTTTAAATAAACTTTTGCTTTTTTGTGCAAAAATTATCAAAAGGAAAGAAAAGATGCACAGTGGCACATCTTTTGCGTTGTTTTTTGTAATAATTCAATTGTTTTAATATTAATATTGTTTTAATAGAATGTTCAGTACAGTAATTGTCTGTACATCTAAATCAGTACTTTAAATGTTTTGTTGTCTAAGAGCTTCGTATAACAACTTAAAAAATATCAGTGGCATAAAACAGTAAGATATTTAATTATGTATTATGTAAGATGCTTGTAATCATTGCTTTAATTGTATTCATAATTTCTACTTAAATACAGTCATAATCTACTTATATGATTTGTATTATCTGGGAACTGTACAAATAATGTGGCATATGGACAGTACTCTTTTTATTTGTAACAAAGAAACATGCATTTTCTGTAAAGCTGTATTGAAATATGTATTGTGAAAAGCACTATACAAATAAACTAATTGTATTTGAATTCTAGATATGTATACAACTTATTTGTGTGTGTGTGTGTGTGTGTGTAGGCCTATACTGTATATATATATATATATATATATATATACAAAATTAGCTGGCCCAGATCCGGCATGGTGCTGGACCAGATCGAGCCCACATTTGGGCCAAATAACCATAAAGGAATCCGCATCTGGTCCAGAGCTGGCCCAGTTCTGGTCCAGATCCGGAAAAATTGATCCGTACCGCTATTGGCCCATTGTGCCAAAAGACACCGGCCCAAGTCCGTTGTGTGGATCTGGACCAGAACTTCTGATGGGTCTGGGCCAGAGTTGGCCCAGATGATTTTTGCTATCTGGGATCGTAAAAGGGACACTATTCACAAGCGGTGACAGAA
Source organism: Sinocyclocheilus grahami (assembly GCF_001515645.1). Taxonomy (NCBI): domain Eukaryota; kingdom Metazoa; phylum Chordata; class Actinopteri; order Cypriniformes; family Cyprinidae; genus Sinocyclocheilus; species Sinocyclocheilus grahami. The sequence continues at coordinate 7,680 of NW_015506930.1, forward strand.
CCAGAAACTCATGTAATTGGTGCACAAAAGTTTTATTAACTAAGCACAAACACATAACTAATCTAAACAATCAAACATACAAACACTCATATATGGGCGGAGTTGCAGTGGATGAATGAAACCGTTAGAGAAACCAGAGAATGCAGTTATAGAAATTGAGTCTATCCAAAATATGTTATTCTGACTTGGTGTTGTTACTGTAAAAGCTCATCCCAATGAGAGTCCTTTGGATTATTGGATAAGGTTGAACAAAGCGGCGGATGTGCCTGAGCAGAGCCTTAGGGAGGAGGGTAGATCCTTGGAAAATTGAGGTAGAGAACTGGCTGTAATGTTTATTCGACACTGTCCTGATAAAAGCTGTCTTTAGTGTTCAAAAGCAAATCTGCACAGTTATGGACAGCTTCTGAGGTCCAAGAGAGATTGGATGAGATGTTGAGTAGGGCTGGGACCAATAAATCGATGCAGTACAATTCGTGGATCGATTCTGAGATTTTCAGAATGATCCTCTCTCGAATAAATTCTGAGCTTAGTTTTTAACAGCAGATGGCACTCTAGGTTAGTTTTTAACCGCACACTCAAATACTCACGAAAAACAGTGCTTGCCCATTCGGCTGAGTAATGTAAGTGGTTAAATGTACTTGCACATCGGCTTTTATGCTTTTTGATGCAAGATTAACGTAAACACAGCCCACTGTGAACATCCTTGTAATTCGCTTCAACCTTTTCAAACTTTATGAATGATTATTTTAGGTTCAAGTGGTGCAGAATACGGCTATTTCTAAAGCATGCAGTGCCATCTGCTGTTAAAAACTAAGCTCAGAATCATTTCAAGAGAGAATCGCGATGCCTTCAGAAAATCGATGCAAAATCATTTCTCAATGCATTGATTTATTGTCCCAGCCCTAATGTTGAGGGAGCAGAAGGCAGTAAAGCGAGCTGTGTGTCAACACACTGCTAAAGTTTCTGATTCTATGAGCGATTCATCTTCGTTTTCTCCTAATGAAAGACAGCTCGATTGGCTATCATTTTCCATTTATTAAAATGTGGGGTCAATATGACACCACACATTGAAATCTAATTTAAAATTTGATCAAACATAACTGATCAACTTTTTATTTTTAGATATTTTATTTGCATATTTAATTGCTGAGCTCTCTGAATTGAGTTCACAGAAACCATGAGAGAGCAACATAGTGTTGGCCCAGATCCGGCCCACAGCTGGGCCGTGTGACATCCATGTGGGCCGGATCTGGGCCGAAACTGGCTGCTGTCTGTGTGATTATCATGGCTGCTTGGAAATTTTTCCCAACAAAAATAACTCTCACACCATTCAAGCTCTAGTTCCAGAAGGCATTTGAAAACAATAACTAAGCATAACTATTATTTTCAAATACTTATATTTTTGTCATCATATAAATATATTTCTCTGCTGGCTATTTTGTATTTGTCTACAATTGTAAAAATGTGTGTATTGTGTTTGAAAATACATTTACATGAACCGTAGATATATGAAAGCCTGAAAAAATAAAAAATAGGCCTTCATATAACAGTAAAATAAAGAAAATACTCAGGTTTGGCCAATAAGAGATGATATTTAATTAATGTTTTTAATGATAAGTTGGCAATATTATGCCAGAGATTCATCAGGAAAAGGTAAAACAGAACAGAAAAGTATTCTGCATATAGTTTACTGTTATTGCTATGTTCTTTTTTAATTATTATTATTATTATTATTATTATTATTTATTATTTATTTTCAATTTATGTTTTTATTTAATGTTTTTGTCCAAAAAAAGAAGCTGTGGTCAAAATTACTGCAGATATCACTGGTCAAAATGTGAAACTGTGCTGTTCTTCTAAATAGGTTAAACATTTCTACCTTCATTGTCTTCTATGGGTTTTTTCATTAACACATCATCCAGTTCAGTAGCTTTTGAAAGGAGTGACCCAGTGGTTTCCTACAAGTTGCAAAATCTTTATTTGACCATCTTTTGCTCACAGCATGGTCAATCAATAATCTGACACAAAAGAACACAACCTCTGATTGAGATTCACATGAGGTACACATGGCTCCTATCTGAGGCCTGTGGTAACTTTCCATTGTTATGCATACTTTGTTTGACGAGAAGGGCGACATGTAAATTTGTTCTGGGAAAGACGGGCACAGCCAGTGTATGGAAGCTGAACACTCAGCGACATGGGCTGGACTTGAATGACCCAGATCAGTTACAGTTTTTCTCAATTGATTTGACACATGTTCTGAAAACAGTTTACACAGTGATCTGAACACTTTATAATTGTCCTAAACAGATTGTTGTTTTCATTCATTTCATACAAATTACAAATCATTTTCTCAAAACACTGTGAACAAAACTCTCAAAGGTTTTCATAAGTTAATACAACTAACCAGAACTTTAAAATATCTGAAAACGCAATTGTAGCTTCTTTTATTGGTTTTATACAAATCACAAACATTGATGTACCATTTGTCCAAACACAACAAACAAAACTCAAAAATCTGTCATATCATCAAATGCACATGGTATGTTGTCAGTTGGCCCCAAACTAACAATTGCTCGCTTAATAACACAGACAACAAAGGAAACACAGTTTGTCTAATTGTCACATATATCACAATTGCTTAAAAAGGGGAAAATATACAAAGAGCAAGAAAAAATTTGCAAAAAAAGGGGTGAAAGTCTAAATGGTTGTGGAGTGGGTAGAGAAAGGGCTGCAATGAGAGAGGGAGAAGAAGAGTGGAACAGGTAGAACAAGATGATCAGATAGGAGGATGTTACAGGAGAGGGAGAAAAGATGAGTAGAGTGGAGAGCATTGGTGTAGTGGAAAGAGCAGGAGGAGAAACTGTAATAAGACATGGACAGCAGGGTGGAAGGAGAGAGAGAAGGTACAGACAAATTTCAAATGAAATCAGTTACCCTAATTGACCATGTAAGAAATCATGACCTCTAGTTTAGAGAAGCTGGGGAACAGATCTAAAGAGTTTGTCCATACACTTCTATATAAATATTGTACTATGATTTTTGCAGAATTGTAGTCCTCTTGAGACAACTGTCCCAACATTTCATGCCCAAATTTTTTTTTTTTTAGAATTGAAGTTTGACAACATTCAGGTGGACAATCAAGTTTATTTTGAATGGAACAAGAGCATTATTGGCATGGTGGTTCAGAACAACACCACCATGCCAATAATGCTCTTACGCACGTGTGTGTGTATAGCTGTAATGAAATGTCCACTGAAGGCGAGCGTAGTGAGAACCCATGTGGTTTTATTTACAGACGTGATCCAAACATCCAAACATAATCCGAGACTAGAGACACAGACTTGACGAGGCATGAAGAGACTTGACTAGGCATGAACAGACTTGGTGAGGCATAAATAGACTAGACTCACCAACAGCGGGTTACAACTCCAATACACGACAAGGCACAATGGCAACATGATGGCTATTTATAGCAGACAATGAGGGTCACATGACAAGAACAAACCAATGGGAAACAAGACACATGACTAAGACAACCAATCAGAAATCAAAACTGATAATCACATGACAAGACAAAAACCAATGAGAACATGACACATACACAAGGCAGAGATACATGAGGGCAAGGGAAACATGACACTGACAGCATGAATCAAACTAAAAACTAAAAAATATGAAAGCAAGAACATGAAACAAACCCAAACACCACATTACATTAGTTTACATATACACAAAATATAAAAAACAAAACTCCCTGTTGAAGAACTTTGTAATACATGCATTTTCATTAGTGTATTTGTGCATCTACAGCTTAATATGTTTCAATAGAGAACAAACCTATAGATTTGATGTTAATATTTACTTTTAATAAACGCTTTAAAACATTGCTGTATGAATGTGATAGTTGTGAAGATCGCCTTTGCTGGAAAACACCTGCCAACTTATGGGGTGTTTTGATTTAAGTGTTACAACACTTATGTGTCTGACAAAGCATATGAATAAATATCCCATTGTAACATACAAGATCAAGATGATAAACACTCCTGACACACCACTACAGTTAGCATTGATAATTGAAAAATGTTCATTGGACAATTACAAAACACATTGACATTCATTATTGTTTAAAATGTTTTTAAAGTATTTGTTTCAACTATTTCAAATGTTTTTAAGACTTCGTCCAAATAAACCTCCTCTATGATGGCATGTTCTCTGATGACTTTAGTCCCATGGACAGTGAATCGTTAGCAGGCCGTCATAATCGAAACATAATTTGTAGATGGTCCCTCAGATAAACAATGATTTCACAACACTCCATAGAAGTAAGCGTGTTTATCAGCTTCTTTAAAACGTTGAGTTCTGCAGAAAAATGTGTTGTAGTTTGTGCTCATAATAGTCTGTAATTATAATTGACCGAAATTAGCCTTTTTTAATGCAGATTAACAAAGTTATTGAATGCAGAAATCCGAATGTGTGAATATAAAACCAACTTTACCCCAGTGGATCGAGTGAAGCTGTGGCCTTCTGGAACACGGGGACAATTGTTGGGGATCATAGAGTGAAGAAACATTACCCTGCCTCGCGAAAAAAATCGTGATGGCACCGACGTTGATGGCTGCCTCCACCATTCCGGACAGCGCGTTGAGTCTCCCGGGCTTTCAGCTGTTCAGAGCGGATCGCGACGCAGAATCAACGGGGAAATCACGCGGCGGCGGGACATGCTTTTACATCAATGAGAGGTGGTGTACAGATGTAACTGTGTTAAAGAAGATGTGCTGTTCAGATCTAGAAGTGCTCTTCATTAACTGTAAGCTGTTCTATTCGCCGCGGGAGTTTTGCTCATTCATTCTCTTCAGTGTCTACATTCCTCCGCAAGCGCACGTGAGCTCCACTTTACAGAAACTCGCTGATCAGATCACAAAGACAGAACAACAACACCCGGACTGTGTTTTAATAATTCTCGGGGACTTTAATAAAGCAAATCTCTCCTGTGAACTGCCAAAATACAGACAGCACATCACATGTCCCACCAGAGACAGTAATATATTGGATCACTGTTACACCACAATAAAGAATGCATATCACTCTGTCCCACGAGCAGCTTTGGGGCTCTCTGATCACTGCTTGGTTCATCTTATACCGACATACAGGCAGAAACTGAAATCAGCTAAACCTGTATTAAGGACTGTAAAAAGATGGACTAATGAAGCAGAGCAGGATTTACAAGCTTGTTTTGACCTCACTGATTGGAGCGTCTTTGAAGCTGCTGCCACCGATCTGGACAAGCTCACAGAGACTGTAACATCTTATATCAGTTTCTGTGAAGACATGTGCATTCCAACCAGGACTCACTTAACTTACAACAATGACAAACCATGGTTCACTGCAAAACTCAGACAGCTCCGTCAGGCCAAAGAAGATGCTCACAGGAAGGGGGATAATGTCTTGTATAAACAGGCTAAATACACACTGGAAAAGGAGATCAGAGTGGCAAAGAGGAATTATTCTGAAAAAATAAAGATTAAATTCTCTTCCAGTGACTCGGCATCAGTGTGGAAAAGTCTAAAAGAAATCACCAACTACAAGACACCATCCCCCAGCACTGCGGAGAATCAACACCTGGCAGACAATCTGAACGAGTTCTACTGCAGGTTTGAAAAAACACCCCACACCCGCCCTGAACACCTCTCCACACAACCATTCACACCTCCAGCAAACCCCCTCTCCCCCACACCTGCAATTCAGATCAGCGAAGAAGAGGTGAGCCAGGTCTTCCGGAAGCAGAAAAGGAGAAAAGCACCAGGCCCAGACTGTGTTACACCAGCCTGTCTGAAATCCTGTGCTGACCAGCTGGCCCCCATCTTCACACAGATCTTCAACAGATCACTGGAGCTGTGTGAAGTCCCTTCATGCTTCAAACGCTCTACCATCATCCCCATCCCAAATAAATCCAAAATTACAGGACTTGTCTACAGGCCTGTGGTTCTGACACCTGTGGTCAGGAAGTCTTTTGAAAAACTGTTGCTGGCCCACCTGAAGGACATCACTGGACCCTTGCTGGATCCTCTTCAGTTTGCCTACAGAGCAAACAGGTCTGTGGACGATGCAGTAAACATGGGACTGCATTATGTTCTGCAACATCTAGACAGACCAGAGACTTATGTGAGGATCCTGTTCGTGGACTTCAGCTCGGCCTTTAACACCATCATCCCAAACCTCCTCCTGCCCAAACTAACTCAGCTCTCTGTGCCCACCTCCGTCTGTCAGTGGATCAACAGCTTCCTGACAGACAGACAGCAGCTAGTGAGGCTGGGAAAATACACATCCAGCACCCGTACGATCAGCACTGGAGCTCCTCAGGGTTGTGTTCTCTCTCCACCGCAGAGGTTGTACTTCCTTCGCCAACTGAGGAAGTTCAACCTGTCACAGGAGCTGCTGAAACAGTTCTACTCCGCCATCATTGAATCTGCCCTCTGCACTTCTATAACTGTCTGGTTCAGCTCAGCTACCAAATCTGACCTCAGAAGACTACAGAGGGTAGTCCGGACAGCTGAGCGAATCATTGGTACAACCCTCCATTCTTTCCAAGAACTGTACTCATCCAGAGTGAGCAAAAGGGCTAGCAAAATCACTCTGGACCCCTCACATCCAGCACACTCCCTCTTTGAACTGTTGCCATCTGGTCAACGCTACAGAGCTCTGAGCACCAGAACGGCCAGACACAGGAACAGTTTCTTCCCTCAGGCAATCCATCTCATGAACACCTGACAATAACTGTGGAACACACACTATTTATTCACTCTTACGCTTATTTATCAAACACACATACTCAGTCTACATTTCAATTTGCACATAATATACCTGTACATACAACTGTCTATTGTTATATACCTGTACATACAATTGTCGATTTGTATATTTTTATTCCTTATTTACTTGTTCTATTTTATTTATTTTTATTTTTTTATTATCTGTGTTTTTTTGTTCTGTCATTCTGTTACACTGTGGAAGCTTCTGTCATGAAAACAAATTCCTCGTATGTGTAAACATACCTGGCAATAAAGCTCATTCTGATTCTGATTCTGATTCTTCTCATTCTATCCGGACATTTTTCAGTGCTCTGTCCATGACCCAAGGGTGGTGATGTAAATTATTTTCTTCATTTTCCACTGAACGTATTCTCTTAATTTTCCACTGAACATGGGAAAGCAAATAATCTTTTTTTTCCAACAAGTATAAAGACTAAACTGTTGCTCTAAAAAACTGTTGGTCATGGAACTGTGACCTGTGAACTCCCTGCAAAGGGATTCAAATACTTTATTTTGCAAGTCTATGAACATTATGACACATGAATGGACTGAGTATAATTTTTCCTGGATTTTTGAAGTGAACTTTTCAAATTTTGAGATGAAGTGAACTGATTGAAATTATTAGATCAAACTGATTGTGAATGTGAAACTTTTTAGTGCGGTAAAAGAGGGACACTGAATGTTGTTTAGGATTCAACAGAAAACAGTCACAAATTGTTGATATTTTCTTTATTGTTTTCTATATTTGATTTTATTCTGAATTGATTGAATTTGAAATCATTTCACTCTTCCTGTGAAGAAACAAAAGAAAGACACATTACAATTCATTTAATTAATCTATTAATTTCAATACTATTCATCTAAATAAATATTTCTGATTAGTTAAGCTGAAACTGTTTTGCAAAGTTTGAGTCTCTTATACTAAGGAGTGGGGGTGTGTCACCTATCCTGTCTGGGGAGGGTGGGTTTTGCAGTCTAAGACTTTTACCTTCAAAGTTATCTGAAGACACTCACTCCAGGGGCTGCCGTGTATAGAGTAAATCCTGGATCCCACTTCACCTCATCTGTAGCACCACATAGCAACACGATAGGCACCTACATATAACCACCAGTTGTACAGAGACCTAAAGCATTGGGTGGGGGGACTAAGATCCTGATACTCTTAAGTTAAGTTCTTAATATTTTCCCCCACAAGGCGGTGGCATATTCCTCTCCACAACACATGAGACCTCTGTGTGCTGATAATGCAGCCACATAAACTCTCTTTTTGGAGTATGATTGTCAGCAAACATTTCAAAAACTCCAGAATATCAGGTATAGACTTTGTTGGCATTAGTGGAAGTGCATTAGCATGGTTCAAATCGTACCTATCTGACCGCCATCAATTCGTAGCAGTGAATGAAGAGGTGTCATATCGATCACAAGTGCAGTATGCAGTACCTCAAGGCTCAGGACTAGGGCCGTTACTCTTCACGATTTACATGTTACCCTTGGGAGATATCATCAGGAAACACAGTGTTAGCTTTCACTGTTATGCTGATGACACTCAGCTCTATTTTTCTTCGCTGCCTGGCGAAACATACCAATTTGAAAAACTAACGGAATGCATAGTCGATATAAAAAACTGGATGACCAGTAATTTCTTACTGCTAATTCTGAAAAAACAGAGGTGTTAATTATCTGACCTAAAACCACTGCATGTATTAACCTAGAACACTGTCTAACACTTGATGACTGCTCTGTCAATTCTTCATCATCAGTTAGGAACTTATGTGTGCTATTTGATAGCAATCTTTCCTTCGAAAGCCACGTTTCTAGCATTTGTAAAACTGCATTTTCCCATCTCAAAAATATATCTAAATTGCAACCTATGCTCTCAATGTCAAATGCAGAAACGTTAATTCATGCGTTCATGACCTCAAGGTAAGATTATTGTAATGCTTTATTGGGTGATTGTTCTGGTCCAAAATGCAGCAGCTATAGTTCTTACTAGAACCAGGAAGTATGACCATATTAGCCCGGTTCTGTCAACACAGCACTGGCTCCCTATAAAACATAGTATAGATTTTAAAATCCTGCTAATTACTTATAAAGCCCTGAATGGTTTAGCACCTCAGTATTTGAGCAAGCTCTTATCATATTATAGTCCTCCATGTCCGCTGCGCTCTCAAAACTCTGGCAATTTGATAATACCTAGAATATCAAAATCAACTGCGGGCGGCAGATCCTTTTCCTATTTAGCTCCCAAACTCTGGAATAATCTACCTAACACTGTTCGGGAGGCAAACATACTCTGTCAGTTTAAACAGAGTTTAAGACCCATCTCTTTAACCTGGCTTACATATAACACACACACATGTCTATTACTCAAATCCGTTAAAGGATTGTTAGGCTGCATTGATTAGGTCAAACTGAACTGAAAACTTCCAGTAACACACAATGTACTTGTTACATTGTAAGAAGAATGGCATCTATGCTAATATTAGTCTCTTTCTTTCTTATTCCGAGGTCACCGTAGCCACCAGATCCAGTCCGTATCCAGCCCAGATGGTCACTGCAGTCACTCGGATCCAGTCCGTATTCAGTCCAAATGGTGGATCAGCACCTAGAGATGAACTCTATAGCCCTGAATTTCAGCGGAGACCAGGACAACTAGATGAGCCCCAGAGACAGATGCCCAGTGAAGACCTTGTCTCCTAGACGGCCATCGGGACAAGACTAAAGAACCAGATGAGCCCTCTGCACAATCTAACTTTGCTAATGCATGGATCAACCTGCTGATTCGTCTGGCCAGAGGAGAACTGGCCCCCCGACTGAGCCTGGTTTCTCCCAAGGATTTTTTCTCCATTCTGTAACCGATGGAGTTTTGGTTCCTTGCTGCTGTCGCCTCTGGCTTGCTTAGTTGGGGACACTTCATTTCCAGTGATATCGTTGACTTGATTGCACAGATACTATTTAAACTGAACTGAGCTAAACGATGACATCACTGAATTCAATGATGAACTGCATTTAACTGAAAATTTAGTGTTTACTTTTGTCCTTTTGCATTGACACACTATTTTCCTATTTGATACTGAAAAGCTGCTTTGACACAATCTGTATTGTTAAAAGTGCTATATAAATAAAGGTGACTTGACTTGACTTGACTATAGAGCAATTTTGGGGAATTATTTGATGGTTGTCACACCATTCCGAAACAAGTTTCCACCTATTCTGATATAGCATCCTATTTGATGGGGCACAACCATTTAGAACAGCGTTCCTGACCACTTGTGAACAGACCAAAAGGCTGGTATCGCCCCCAATGTACATACACACAATTTCAGAGTCTGGGGTTGGTTGTGTCATAGTTTGCCATTCAAATGTGTCAGGAGATCAGGCCTGAGATGTAAAAGCAATGGAGAAGAAACCATGGTCTGTTTGGCCAACATGGGGCTATTGGTTCTGCTATTAGAGAGATGGAATACAACTCTCCTCATTGACCAATTCTGAAATCTCAGAAGCTGGCAGGGGTTGTAGTTCTGCCAAACACTCCTGAATTTTCCCAATTCCCACGGCCAGTTCATCAACTTTACAAACAAGCTCTTTTTTGGTTTTCTTTTGTTTTGGGAGAGGAGCAGAAGTTGCTAATTTTCTTTTCATACATTGCTCCATATTAACACTGTGAGGCAGGCTCGTTGCATTCCTAGGGGCATCATGCTGCAATGGATGCATGGATCTTCCAGAACTTCCAAGATGCTCAATACCTAGAGAGCTCTCACACACACACATACAGTGTATATATATATATATATATATATATATATATATATATATATATATATATATATATATATATATATATATATATATATACAGTGGGTAATACTTAGGACCATGTGATATTTCAGTTTTTCTTTTTTAATAAATCTGCAAAAATGTCAACAATTCTGTGTTTTTCTGTCAATATAGGGTGCTGTGTGTACATTAATGAGGAAAAAAAATGAACTTAAATGATTTTAGCAAATGGCTGCAATATAACAAAGAGTGAAAAATTTAAGGGGGTCTGAATACTTTCCGTACCCACTGTATATATATATATATAACAATTATTATTAACAAAAGTTTCTGTCTGAACCTCTGGCATGGTGTCCCCGGTAGCCACAGGAGCCCTTTGCAACCGCTTATGTTGCTTATTATATAGGGCCAGCACTGGTGTTAACTTCAAATTATGACTATAGAAACAAATAAAATCTGCACTGTGAAAATGTCAACAAATTTTAAAACTAAGACAGTAGGACCTAAAGCACAATAGCCATTAACTAAACTCAAATGATAATTTCCTTGAAGTGGTTTGAATTTGTCTGTCTAAGTACAGTAATCATTCAGTCTTGAGGACTTTTTCTCTTCTGTTTTGGATATCTCCTCTCCATTTGTATAGAACATTGAGAAGAATTGGGGTAAAGCCTGCGATGCTGAGGTCCACTTATATCATGAGGATCATCCGTCTCATCATCAGTGCTGGAGATGGTAAGTGAAATTGATGTGTGTTGCTTTATATGTTTCAGAAGAGAGATTAAATGTGATCATTGTTCCTTTTTTCAATGAATGAATGAATGGTGTCATGCATTGTCCTGTTTTCCTTTCACAAAGAAGTACAATATCACCCATATTGGGCTCTGAATGTAATGCATTCTCCCCGTTGTCAGAATATTGTTTTATCTTAACCACTGGGCTATTTAAAGCCAGTAGCTTCGGTCTGCCAAACGACAGTAGCAGGGGTTGTCCCAGTAGTTTGATGAGGGATTGCTCTGTAATTCTTTTTAGAAATTAGTGGAGTTCTTGTTTCCATGATTTTCCTTAACAGTGGCAGTCAATGCTGCTTGCCTTCTTGAGGGTTCTAATGAATCTCTCAACTTCACTGCTGGGGTTTGGCCAGTAGGGGGTGATCTTGCAAAGATTAATTTCCCTCAGTAAACCTCTAATTTGCTGCTTTTTGATAGTAAATAAGGTAGTTGATGTAGTAGAGTTAAGGGATCTAGAATATGGTGATGCAGAATACGGCATTAATGTGTCTTATTAGTACTAATAAACAGCCAGAATGCAAGTAATACGCATGCAAGATATTAAGCAACTAGGTAATAGTGAATAGTGTTCCCTAATCTATCATATTACTGAAACGTTTACTATAGTTTTGCTATTATAGCTGTCGAAATTAAATAATTGTGAAAAGTGTTGATTGCAGCATTATATTTAAATAAATTTGCATTATTGTAGCCGTGCAATTGCAGTGATCTCACCATTGTAGCTTGATTTCTGCACTCTCACAAATGCTGTATAATATTTTGGCAAGAGTGCAGAACTCCCTAAGCTTGTGCTTAATTGAAGTCATTGATAGCTCCTCCAGCGTTTATAAAGGGAACATTCGTTGCTTGATTTCTGCATATAATTTAATCACAATTTAAATAACAGGTGATTTCACACTACTAAGACGTGAAGGTTACCATTTAGTAACTGGCTTGATTTACTGATGTATAAGCAGCAATAAACTACTGCAGGTCTAACAAAGAATCCACAGTGAAATGTACCAATCAAATTTAGTCTGTCCATATCACCTTGCTAAAACACCAATGGGCAGGTCAAAAACGTGGTGAAGTAGGCATTGATCTTTGTCTGTGAAGGTAATCTTGTAAATATTCATCACTATGTAATAAACAATTAATCATTTTGGCTGCTTGGTTGGAATAAAAGTTTTTTTTTGTTGTTTGTTTTTTGGCTAACAAAGTTTTGAGCTCTGAAACTTATAAGTAGAGACCTTTTATACTGTGAGAACTTAAATTTGTATTGATCTTTTGAAGCAGTTTATTGTTCTTTTGAAGGACATAATTGTGATTTTGCAGGACAATGCGGGACTTGTGAAAGAGATAATTTTACAACTATTATACTATGTAAATATTTAGTTACAATAGTTGGAAAGCCTATTTGTCATTACTTTACATGTTAACATGTTTTAAATTGCCAGTAAGCTTTATTAATTGTGACCGGTTCTGTGACTGACACTCAATTTGCCTAGGTTCAATTGATATAATGTAATTTACGCCATGGGACCTATACAGTCTACTAAATATAATGAACTGAGTAACAGGCTAGTAGGTAAAAATTGCATTTTATATCAAAATTTAAATAGTGACTAGTTTATTTTCCTTTATTAGACTATACAAACATTAAATGCATTTTACTGGATTCATCTTAAACTTGTATTTATTTATTTTTGGATCTGGTAAGTTTGATCAGGACGTTCTTATCCAATCTTGAAGAAGTCCTGGTTGATGCAGCTCTATTTAACAACTTTTGATGAAGTCCACACTCATTCCTTTGCTCCATTTACGCGGTTGTCATCAGCAGAAATATCCTCTCTATGAATGCGCTGGTTGACTATTTTCATGCTATAGCTAGAATATGATGGGAGCCATCATTTGATTTAAATGTTAATCAAAAAAACATTTTTTCAACAATATTTCTTATTGTGGTGAAAACTAATACAGACAAAATTGAAATGCAGGACACTGCTTACACCTTGCAGGGCATGGGACAAAGCTCCCAAATTAGGGATTGTGCCACAAAGTGCAGGACAGGTGGTCACCCTAGTTCATGGCCCCTTTAAATTAGGCATGTAAAGTGGGAAAATGACGCCATTAATGTAAATGATGTGCTTAGAGCTAAGTGAAGAAACAAAATGTCCAACAGAAAAAAAAAACACAACAAAGACATCTATGAGCATTATTGCAGTCAAAACAGGAGAGGAAGAGAATTTTCATTTCATTTTAATAGTAAAGAGAGAAGTTTAATAGACAGAATGACATCACCAAAACAAGTCACAATGACACAGCAGGAAGTACATGATAGTCAGAGAGGAAGTCTGTATTTTTTTTGTGTCCCCAAGCCCAAAAATATCAGTACACAAACAACTGTGTTTACAGTACTACAGGAGAAAAGAGAGCATCTGCACCATGTCTAAATAATTACCCTGATAAACTACTACAGAAAAAGATTACAGAGTGTGTAGTTATAGTTAATGTTTGAGCCCCACTTCATATCAAGTAATGCAAAAAGATACAGTAAACAAGTAACAAATGAGCGTTTTTTTTTAGTTTTCTTGAAGATTTTTTGTTTGTTTAGATTTTTTCATAAAGGATGGTTTTAAAAAGGCACCATGGAAGGTTAAAAATTAACTGGAGACACTTATAGTTCTAGAATATTCAGTGGAAATGAGAAGAATGGAAAATTATATTGTACATACCACTGGGGGAGAGAAAATATTGTTTTTCAGCTTCCCTCTTTTCATCATAACTTTGGCTTTCTGAAAAATGACACTGTAACTTACAAGACATTTTTGAACTCATAGGAATAGTCAGCCAAAAATGAAAATTGCCATCATCATCATCATCATCATCATCATCATCATCATCATCATCATCATCATCATCATCATCATCATCATCATCATCATCATCATCATCATCATCATCATCATCATCATCATCATCATCATCATCATCATGTCTCTCTAAATCTGTATGACATTTAATCTTGCAAAGTAGAAATTCTGAAGAATGTTCATGCTACTCCTTTCATTAAAAAACTTTTTGGAGATTCAAACTAGCACAATAAAAGTGGTTCATATGACTTATAATAGCTTTGTTTGAGAAAAAAAGAGAAGTAATTATTCACTGACATATGACATATTCAATGACATAAAACCTTACAGCCTCTTCTTGTGAATGCCATTAAAGAGCTTCAGCAGAGAGAAAGGTGTTCAGTGAATAAGGACTTTTGGACAGTTCCTCACACAAAACAATGATATGGTTTAGAAGGAATATGATGCATTAATTGAATTGACCACCTTTTATTCTTTTTTGTTGTTGTTATTTTAGAAACAAAATCATACTGATTTTCATTTTCTTATTTCCTTAATCAAATCCCTTCGAACAGAAAATAAATCTGCTGCTGTTATTACCTAATTAGGTAATTTTACCTTTTTCAAAATTTAATGTGATTGTGGTCACACTTTATTTTAATTCTCACTATTAACTAACTATTAAAGGTTTAATTCATCAAAAATGAAAATGCTGTCATTAATTAATCACTCTCTTGTCGTTCCAAACCCGTAAGACCTTTGTTTATCTTCGGAACACAAATTAAGATATTTTTGATGACATCCGAGAGCTTTCTGACCCTCCATAGACAGCAACACAACTACCACGTTCAAGGCCCAGAAAAGTAGTAAGGACATTGTTAAAATAGTTTATGTGACATCAGTGGTTCAACCTTAATTTTATGAAGCTACGAGAATACTTTTTTGTGCCCAAAGAAAACAAACATAATTACTTTATTAAACAATTTCTCCTCTTCCGTGTCAGTCTTCGACGTGCATTCATGAGAGTACCACAGCGCATGAGTGTGGTGCTGCTGACGCAGGACTCAGGAGCCGGCGTTCTGATGTAGAACTCGGATGGTATGTGCCTTGTTTACAAGCAGAGTAAAACACACGTTGTACATAAAACAGTCTTTGTAAACTTGCAATTTTTTGCACAGCCTTACTTATTCAAACCAGAATATACATATGATGAACTAAGAGAGATGGACGTTCTCTGTCAACAGCACCACACGCATGCGGCGTGGTACTCTCAGGAACGCACGTCAAAGATTGACAGAAGAGAAGAAATTGTTGAATAAAGTTATTTTTGTTTTCTTTGCACACAAAAAGTATTCTAGTAGCTTCAAAAAATTAAGGTTGAACCACTGATGTCACATGGACTATTTTAACGATGTCCTTACTACCTTTCTGGGCCTTGAACGTGGTAGTTGCATTGCTGCCAATGAAGCTCTCAGATTCTCAGATTACATTGACAATATCTTAATTTGTGTTCCTAAAATGAACAAAGGTCTTACAGGTTTGGAACGACATGAGTAATTAATGACAGAATATTCATTTTTGGTTGAACTAACCCTTTAACTACGACTTTTGCCTCAATAAACTCCTAATTTATTGCCTATTAATAGTTAGGAAGGTAGTTGTTAAATTTAAGTATAGTGTAGGATTAAGAGATCTAAAATATGGCCAAGCAGAATAAGGCTTTAATATGTGCTTTTTAAGTACTAATAAACATCCAATGTGCTATTAATATGCATGCTAGTTAATAGTGAGAATCGGTCCTTACGTTAAAGTGTTACCGGATTGTTTTTGAAACTAAAAGGTCCTTATTATATGGCTTTTGGCCTCTCCTCTCAATTTGCAATGATTACCTTCAGAGCCATGGACATTTAACATTATGTCTATGTTTTAAAGACATTGTAACAATGTAAAAACATAGATGTTGTTGTCTTAGAGTAGGCTGTACACATTATTTACAGTGATATGGAGATATGGATGTTTCTGTGGGCACTATTTCAACCTTAATGGCTTTAAAACACACTAAACCATTGTACAGAGAGAGAGAGAGAGAGCAAGAAAGAGAAAGAGAGATAGGGTTACACAAAGAGAATAATACAAATGGTTAATGGTGCAACAAGTTTTTTTTTTTTTTTCTTGTCATTTTTTACAAGTCAGACTATCACACTGTTCTAAAAATGACTATTTGCTGCTTGGAATTCATAAGACCAAGCTTTTAAAAAAGGTAATATGAAAAAGTCAAAATTATTGGTTGGATGTTTAAAGAGCTAAACCAACTTGCTGTGTGTTTACATTAACGTTTCTCAAATTTCTTACATATATAAAATGAATTTCAACAGCAGACCATGTGTACAAATTTAGGCGTTTGTTGTTATAATACAAACTGCAGCATATGCCCCGCATATACTATTTTTCATCAGTCACTACAAATCTATTATCAAAACACAGAAAATGGATAAAACAAATTCTCAAGCAGCAAATAGTACACTGACCATCGCTGCAAAGCCTCAAGGTCTAAAGCCTGATGGCCAAGGGGCAGCAGAGGTGATGCGTGCATTCACCCTGGTCATAAGGGCGGTGATGTTGATGTTTTCAAGACAGATAGCACCAGAGATACCTCTGTGATTGGCATGTTGATTGACACACGGAAAGTGGAAAGAGTCTACATGGACTCCCCCTGAGAATCATCATCTTCCAGAGACAGAGGCAAGAATAAATCCTAAGAGGTGAAGACAGGGTGAAATAAAGACAAATTGGAGTTATGTTTACACACTAATTTAGAGTATGGCTGTGTCCGAAATGGAATACTAGAATGCTGCTTATACAAGGTACTTTTTTGTCGGATAAGATATCAGTCAGACAGGATCGATCCTAATCCGAAATTGTGTGCTATGGGTGTTGCTGTTCAAAACAGCTCACAAAAGTGTTATAAAATAAAATGACAATAAACATTTATTAGCTACATGATACTGGATTGGAAATAAAGGTTAAGTTGAACACACTGCATTATGGAATAGAGTATTGTATGCAGCATGCCGTGTGCTCTGGTTACACTGCATTTTTGTGCAAGTGAACATACTGCAAAAAACACTAAAAATAGTATGGTAACATGCCATTCCAAACATATTCAGAAAAGAAAAAATTGTGCATTGGTGGTTTAGGTGGTTAACCTACATAGATACAAAAACTGACAAACCGTTACCTTCTGTTTGCGAGTGTTGCCGGGGCTAGTCGGAGTCGAGATGGGAGACTGCTTAGAGATGGGAGTAGAGAGCTGACTACTGGAGCCTGTTCCATTAGCTAGAGAGAGAAAGAAAAAGTGCAAATGTGAAAGAGAGAGATAGATGGAGAGAAAAGACAAATTGTGGGGTTAGGCAGGGTCTCCCCTCCTTCTGTGTGTAATCATGTTGTCAACTGTTGTCTAGCCAGCTGCTAGAGTGTGTATCTGTATGCTGGAACTCATTTACACATCTCTCTATGAACAGTGCAGGTTGCTATGATACACCAAAACTGTGTTTATATGTGAGGGTGGTGTGATCGTGTGTACAGAGCTTTCATTTTAACCAATACAAAAAAAAAAACTAAGGACCAGGTGCTAGGCCTTAAAACCATTCCAGCTAATGAATACATAAAACAGAGAAGAAAAGCCAGTCGATGTTGGAAAACCTGGATAAGGAGAAATATAAAACTTCTCTAAAAGTGCTGATCTTAGCCTTTCATGTGCTAATTGAATGCACAACTGGTCCAGATTGTTTTCTAGATTAGCCTTGCTATGTGTTCACGATCTATTAAACTTAAGGCAAAAAGATTTCAAATAGATCCATAAAGGGTTTTACCGCCAGATGGCACACAAGAACCCTTTAAAAGGGATGATCCCAGTTCAAAACAAGACTTAAGGGTTATCAGCTGCATCTGTGAAATGCAATTAATTGCCACAGATGATAATTTGGATTATTCCCTCAGTGAAAACTGTGCATAGCTAAACACTTACAATTTGGAAAGTGTATAAGGCTTAAAAGCCTAAATTTAACATTTATTATTTTGTACAAAAATGAGTGATAAATTGGGCTTTTAGTGGTGGGAATACTGTGCTAGGTGGATGAATGTCTGGTTGTGCATTGCTTTAGAGTTTGGACTTTTCAAAACCAAGGTTAACCAACAATTTTATTACACTGGTTGCAAGTTATTATAGTATATATATATAATACCTGGTGATTTGAAGAGCAAATAATATGAAGAACCAACAATATATTTCAAGAAATCGACAATCCTATACTGCTAAATATGGTTCTTGATAAGAAGAGAGGGTTTCCTGGCTAAAATGATGATACTGTTATAGGAAAAAAAAGTGTACATACAGTACACATGTACCAGCTACATACAGTACACATGTAATGTTATAGCCTAACAACAATCACTTTAAACTCCGTTTAAAAATAAATAATGATGTGAAATATAGAATGAAAAAAGACAAACTAGCAGAAAAACCAAAGGGATGTTGTAAAGACAGGAATGAAAGTTAAACAAAATATAAAATTCTCAAATATAAAATTCTCAAAATGTCTTTGTTAATTTATTTCAAAAAGAGAGCAGTGCTACACAAAACATACAAGATGGATTTTAAAACAAGGGGGGTGAGACATAAAGAAACATGAAAAGAAATTAAAAGAGATTAAAAAAGCGTTAGTCTAGCCACCAATGAGTGTGCAGTGATACAGATATTCTAATTTAAAGCACGTAGGCCATGCAAGAAATGTTAGCGTGCACAAATGAGCTATTCTTACAATTAAATATCATTGAAACAAATATTTCCTTCATGTCTTTAAATTAAAAACCTCATGAAAATCATTATTTGTTCTGTTCTGCTTTTGTCCATGTCTAGCTTTTAGTTTTAAAGTTATCTACACTGTATATAATAATTTACTCCTAATAATTATTACATTTGATACAATTTTAGCAAATATGCACATTTGAAATGTACATTTTTATTCATCCAGAAAACAATAAAAATGCTGATGACAAATCTTGTCTGCATGGGGCATGTAAAGTTTTTTTTTTTTTAGACTTAAAGTCTTGACTTCTCTGACTAGCGCAAGTATCAACTATTCAGGAAACATCTGTGAACATGTTTTTGCAGTTTGTTTGGTGAAGTTAGTAGTGCAGAAATGACACTTCAACTTCAAACTTTAAATGATTTAGAGCTCTCTTTGAGATTCTGCTGACACAAGATGGCAGGCAAGTCATGACACTGCTGACTATGGCTTGAAAGGTCAAAGATGACATATTAAAGGTTTCTTTTTTTTCTCGTAACTAAAAATATCATTACTTTCCCAGCCACCTTTGCATTTAACCCTGCCAGGGTAATAATGACATGTGACCATATGATGGTGTTGATGGTCCCCTGGCCCAATCTTCCTTGGAAGATTGAGCGATCCTTCCTCTCTAAAATATTAAACATGTAACATAGCAAATCTATCTGCTTATATCAAACTCAAAATTGTGTAACAGGCGTCTTCTCTCTTTATCTTTTAATCCTCAGAGACCCAAACACTGAAGTTTGTGTTCTTTCTTTCTTTCTTTCTTTCTTTCTTTCTTTCTTTCATCAGTGGATAAAAAGGCATGATGTTTGTGCATATTTTGTTTTTGTGCGTATTAAGTACATATATTCTGACTGCCTTTTTGATCTGTCTTTCATTAGAAGCTTTCCCAGCAAGCAAAGAATCTGAAATTTGGATATGTTCAGACATTTTCTTAAGATTAATGATCCTGGAATATTCTTACAACCTACTCATCCCTGGCATAATAGCTGAAAATGCATATTTAGAGGCATTCAGTCCAGTGGCTTTGACCTTTAAAAGTTAGCTTTTTAGTGAGCTAGAACTTCATTTAGTTTCAGAGCACTCTTTAAAGTTTAATTAGGCTGTGGTAAATTTGATCCAGTATAAGTTGCTTTTGTATGTAGTTGTAATCCACATTTAGTGGGGAAAAAAAATAATTAATTACCTGCTGTAACCAAATGTTGCAGTTTTGCTGCAGTGGGTATTTGAGGTTTAAAAATCTGCTTATTTACTGGAAGTAGCAATGCATGTATGAAACATATTGCACTGTATCATTCATTAAAGTAATTTTGAAAGTAATAGCCATTTATGCATACATAATGTTAATTGCACAGGCGGATGCAAGAATACACAAACATGAGCAATTATGAGATTATCACAGAATAACAAAAATCAAGATGTGACAAGGAGCTAAAAATCTCATAAAAACATGAAACAACAGATAATTTATAATCATTCATAATTTAACTGTAAACAGAAAATAAGCATGCTAATATAATATAATATAATATAATATCATGGAGAAGCTGTTTAGAATAAAATAAAGTGTATTATTGTAGAAAGCCTGTCAATCATCCATCCAGCTTCATTATGGAGTTAAAAGTGTGTTGAGCTGACATGAATCACATAATTATTGGCTCACTGGAATCAGCCGGAGACTTGCTGCGTCGCACGGGACCGGGACTCTTAGTAGAGCCCCTCTGTCCTTTGGGGGTCTTCATCACCCGACACTCTACAACAAGAGTAAAAGAGACAAATCAAAAGTAAAGGTATGCCTTTAAAAGTATGATGAAAAAGGCATCCTTGAAGAATACAACAAGGTAGAGAAATCACCAACTTTTGCTGACAAATTCCATGACATGAGAAAGAAGCCTTGAAAAACTTTGTGCCCTTACCCAACTTTTCCAACATGGAAATACAAACTACACACACTATCAACTTTATGTATGTATGTATGTATGCATGTATTTATTTATGTGCCAATAAAGAAATCTGAAAAGTGAAAAGAGACATTCAGAAATGCTGTCAAAACAACATGTAAACAATAATAAAAAATATAGAATGGAAAAAAAAGCACAAATCTTGTAAATTACTGACTACACTACCATTTTTGAAGTGGAGACAAAATGGGAGACAAAATGGAAATAAAAAATTATACACCGTTTTGTTAGTAGCTTGTAGTGTTAGTAATAATAAAAATTATAATATAGCTACTTTAAATCCTATGTATTTTGCAGCTTTGAAACCTACAGTTTTAAAGAAGCATCTCCAACATTGGTGATGCTCCTATTGCAGGCACAAATTAGTATATTATGTCTGCCTTTCTCTCTCTTGCAAACACACACAAAAACATTCCTCTTTGTCTGACACCTTATCTATGCCTCTGAATCTTATTGCACCCATGTGTGTCGCACATCGGCTATTTACATATGTAAATGTGATTGTGAATAATGCATTAATCTATTTGAAAGCCTGATTCTGAGAGGCTAAATGAATGACATCCAGTGGCATGCAGCTTCCTTCTGTTCTCACTACCATCTCTAACACACACAGATTGAAAGTATTACTGAGAGTGTACAGATATCTGAATTGAATTGACTAAACTCAGCTGATTCTGCATAGCAGTCAATATAGTAAAGGCATCAGTGTATAGGATGTTATAGGCTCTTGTTATACTGTATGTTATAAACTGTCTTAAATATATGTCTGTTCTTTAACACTGTCCTTGAAAATCATAACCAGTCGTCTGACTGAAAAGATTGTGATCAGCTGTATAGAAGGCTTGATATCAAGTAGGACTAAAAATACAAGGATTATTTTCATCTGCACTGTTTGATAAACAAAAAAACAACAATACCATCTATGTAGAATGACTGGAATAAAAGCTGAACTGAAATTCGTTCTTATGACAAGTGGGGCAGGGCCAAGAGCCGTGGGAGCTGCTGCTTTACTATTGTTTTGTGTTTGTTTATTTGATAATTAAAGTTTAAATGCTTGCCGGTTCCTACCTCCTTCCCTGAGCTTTTAACTTTGCTACAGGACTGAACAAAGATTATTAGCAACTACTGTAGATATTCCTTTGGTAACACTTTATAATTTTCATTAATAAATTATTAACAAACATTATATAATGCTTAACGGATCATTAGATAATACATATTCAAATAGCTAGAAATGTTTACTAATTGTTAAGGTCACCAGCTGGAGTGCCCATGAGCTCCTCCAGAGGGTACTCCACCCCAGACTGTTGTCACTCCCTCACTATGAATGAATGAATGAATGAATGAATGAAGCATTTATATAGCGCTTTATTGTGTATTGTTGTTCACCCAAAGCACTTTACAATCATGAGGAGGGTCTCTCCTCAACCACCACCAGTGTGCAGCATCCACCCGGATGAAGCGACGGCAGCCACAGTACAACGGCGCCAGTGCGCTCACCACACACCCGATATAGGTGGAGAGGAGGGAGAACTAACTAACTAACTAACTAACTAATTACATTCCCCACAATCCTTTGCCTGGACTCTTGATCACTGATTGCATTCACCTGTTTCTTGTTACCTCCATCAGTCTCACCCTATTTAAAGCCTGTTTTTTCACTCATTCATTGCTCAGTATTGTTAGCCTGTTGTGTTCCCTAATTCCGGTGTCTTTCCGTGTTTCCTAGTTCCTTGTCTTCTTGCCTAGCCTTGTCTCTTGACCTTGGACTGT
This sequence comes from Sinocyclocheilus grahami, assembly GCF_001515645.1. Classification (NCBI taxonomy): domain Eukaryota; kingdom Metazoa; phylum Chordata; class Actinopteri; order Cypriniformes; family Cyprinidae; genus Sinocyclocheilus; species Sinocyclocheilus grahami. The sequence continues at coordinate 30,475 of NW_015506930.1, forward strand.
TTACCTCATTTCTGATTGTTTGCTGCCTACCCTTACCTTCGCCTGTTTTGTGGATTATTCTTTTGTCTCACTCTGGATTATAACTGTTTGCTTATGTGTGACCCTGCCTGTTTGACCACTCTTTTGAATAAAGCCTGCACTTGGATCCACCAACCCCGTTGTCACGCCTCCACATTACAGAATACTGAGCCAAGTGTGTGTGTGTGAGTGCATCTTATATAGTGTGAGACAGATGGAGGTAACAAGACACAGGTGAATGCAATCAGTGAGCAAGAGTCCAGGCAAAGGATTATGAGGAATGTAGTTAGTGAGGGAGTGACAACAGTCTGGGGTGGAGTGCCCTCTGGAGGAGCTCATGGGCACTCCAGCTGGTGATCGTAACACTAATAAACTTATTTTAATAATAAACTTACGATTAACAGAATATTATTTCATATAAATGAAAATGCTTACAAATGTCATTAAACTTTCAATTCATATGATCATGCACTTCTTGAAAATCTACAAATGATTTTAACAGATGTTATACAATGATTAAAAGCTTTTGTTAATGCACAATACTTTTGCTGCTATTGAGGTGTAATATGGGTAAGGCAAAAAAGAGGTTTGGTGGTATGGATAGGGTTGAGGGATCAGACATGTACCTGTTGATGTATGATTCAAGAAATATCCTGTTTAATGATATACAGCAGTATTCTAATATAAGTGTTGAGGCAATAAAATGTTTTTCACCCAAATTACAATGTGTGTTATGTCTTTAGCAAGCATTCAGCTAAACTTAACTAACCACCTTTTACACAAACATTACAGTTACAGTATGTTACAGTAGCTAAATGTCCAATGCCCATAAAGGTACTAAATGATTAGTAAACGTTTATAAACATTTACAGATGATGAATAGTTTCAACTAGATCCTGTACAGCAAAAACATTAACAATAAATTAATAAATTATTTGTATAAGTGTTGAATTAAGGTAATTTGGGACAGTTTTTGCCTTTGAGATGACTGCTCATAAACCTACTAATGATTTGTAAACGTTTATTAACATTTACAAATGATGAATTGAATAGTTTCCACGATTTGGTACTGCGAAAACATGAACAAATATTTAATACATGATTTAAGATGTGTAAATAGTAGAAGTCTACATAACCAGCAAAGACCAACCAACATGTGACCTTTACAAGCTGTGATTATGAGTTAATGAATAACATGTTAACATGAATAGTTTGTGGAGTGCTTGAAATGACTAATTAAGCTATTTTTTCACATTTGTAAATGTAAAAAATAGCATTAGGTAATATGTGAACTGAAGTTTAATGACATTTAGCATTCAAAAGTACATTATTAATGATTAAAAGCTTAACTGTTAATCATTCATCAATAATCATTATAATTCCTTTTAAAATAATTTGCTGGAGTGTATGAATTGAAAGTGTAATGACATTAACTAAATATCAATTAAGCAGTATATAATGTTTTTTAATGATTTATTAATGATGCTTTTAATAATTGTAAACCATCTGTCAAAATAATTTGAAGATTTTCAAAAAGTGGAATTGAATGTTTAATGACATTAGTAAGCATTTCAACTTAGATTAAATAATGATCTGTTAATCATTAGATAATGTTTAATAAGTACATTAGTAAACATCAATAAGCACATTATCTCATATTTCTAGATATGTGAATATGAAATAACTAACAATCTGTTAAGCATGATATAATATCTGTTAATGATGTATTAATGAAATAAAAGGTATTTTAAAGTGTTACCAGCTGTTTATTAGTACTTATAAAGCACATTTTCTGCATGACCATATTCTACATCCCCAATCCTACCCAATCCCTAAATTTAACAACAACCTTATTAACTATTAATAAGCAGCAAATGAGGAGTTTATTGAGGCAAAAGTCATAGTTAATGGGTTGTTAATAGTGAGAATTGCACCTTAAAAAAAGTGTGACCGTTAATATTTAAAATTTTTCATTTGTTTATTAAAAGCTATGACCAACCATTTTCATCCAGGGAGAAGTCATCCTGTGCATAGCGAAATTTTTCTGGTCCACAGGCAATGAAAACATCGTCGTCACCAAAGAAATCTTGCAAGCAAGTGACCTAAAATAAAGACACAAGAAAGAAACAGATATGAAAAACGGCAAATTATGACTAGTATTTCTCAGATCAGTAATTAGGATATGCCAGTGAAGCCCAAATTTTTTTAAGCTGACTTACTATAAATGGAATATAAAGGAATATAACCCAATGGTGTTGGTTTGGAATGCGGTCATGAAAGAGAGCATGCACATCATTCAAGTACCATCCATTCTTTGAGTGCAAATACCAGAGAACTTTGAGAGAACTTTGAAACTACCCGCAACATTGAATGTGCTCTTTTAAAAGTGAAGGTTTTTGTCTGAGTGTTTTCTCTCACACAGAAACCACTCAAGCATGGCATTTGAGATGAGCGATTAAACAGCAGCAATTTTATACTTTTGATTCACTATAACAAAGTTTATTCCCAACTTTCAGTGTTTATTAAAGGTTTTCATTTAGTGTGTGTCCTGACAGGAGTCAAACTCTAAAGCTTTGACCATAGTGTGACTATTTTCACTGGCAGAAGAAAAAAAACTGGTTAAATTTGGGCTTAAATGTAATTTATTTGTGACGAGAGGGGCGGGGCCGAGAGCCGTGGGAACAGAGCGAGGCCGGTGGAGTAAATACTAATGCGCGACACCTGCGCCACTCACCGGTCTCGAGTTCCATGGAGGAGCTCCAGTAGGATAAAAGGAGGAGTGACGACAGTGTTGGGAGAGAGGACCAGGCCTGGATTTTATTTTGTGTTTTGTGTGCGGCAGTCGTCCGCGAGGGGCTGCCGCTTTACTTTCATTTTGTGTTTGTTTATTTTATTAAATTCTTTAAATGTTCGCTGGTTCCATATAACTTTGTTACATTATTTAATATTTATTTAGCATTATTTTCACTGAACTTTAAAAAAGCAATTTAATGTAACTGTATAAGCTGTATAACTGTTGATTTGCCATTCATTTCTGCAGTTTTTCTCACTCACATACACTTTTGCCTACATTTTTGTCCTTTTCTAGCTGTTTTTGCTTATCAGTAAACTGCATATTTTGATTATTACTGTTGCCTGTGTTCTTACTGTAGTCCTTCTGCATGTGTTGATTTTAAAGTTGATTTTAATTTACAACAAAATGTGCATTTATTTTCAAATTTTCAAATATTAATTTTAAACAATAGTTGAAAAACACACACACACACACACAGCCCAGCATTTTGTGGTAAACATGTGACCAAGCCCGCTGGGTCAAAACAACCTAGTGCTGAGCTTGTCCCTTTTTGACCAAGCCATACCCATTGCCAAAAATGTCCAAAATTGCCAAAATTGTGCTTTTTATAACGCAGCATTTTAGCATGCATCTCTACCATGTATTGGCAGTTTGAGTGATGCTCACACGCACACAGACACATTTGTATGTGTCTATGACTTTACTACGGCCTTTCAGTTGTTCATAAGCAAGGAAATAAATGTTTTGGACGTTGCTGGAGACTGCAATTTGACATTCTGCTAAAATTAGGTCACCACCAGCCAAGTAAAGAGTCCCACCCCAGTCTATCACTCCAATCTAACACACACACACACACACACAGTGATATATGACAAAGCTAATCTATGCTGACCTTGCTGTGAACAGATGGCCAGCAGGGTGCGTGTCTGCATACTTGGATGTGTGTGTGTGTGTGTGTGTGTGTGTGTGTGTGCGAATGGGTTTATGTATGTTCATGCTTCTACCCAGGGGTTAAATTGGGATTTGTTTTGTGGGGGGGGGGCTCTATGGTATCGAGCTTTATATATATATAAGCTTGTGTGTGTGTGTGTGTGTGTGTGTTTTGTTTTTTTGCAAATATGATTTATTCTTATAATATTCTCATCAGTTTTCTATCAGCTGTGACATGTAAATCTGTGTGCTTTTTATATTTTATCCAAGGGCATTTTTTTTTTACCTTTATAGAGGGCATTTCCCACCAATCTCATTAATACTTTCATTTAAAATTCTTACATTTGATCTATAAATTCAATTATAATAATGTGATTATCTATACGTTATCAAATTGAGTAATTTACACTGAAAAATACAACTGCATTAAATAATATTATGAGATTATTTTAAATATTTTTGAATATATAAACAAGAAATTATGGTAGAAATGATACTTTTCAACGAAATTAAAACGCCAGCAGGTGCCAGTAGTGAGCGTTTAATGAGTGAGTCATTGAGTCGTTCATTCAAACGATTCGTTCAAATGGCAGATTCATCAGATGTTTGTGCATGAGCTAATGAAACTTTGACTTTGAGATGCGCTGTGTTTCCGCCTAAAATGTAAGTGACCTAATATTATTGTATTTGCTTATTGAACTGTTTATAGAACTATTAAACCATCGTAATGGTGAAAACGTTGTGTGACATTGCCTAACTAACTATTTTAAATATAAAAGCTTTCCATTTTGAATTTTTACTTCAGGATGCTGAGTTTCTTTGTGTTGCGCGTTTTTATTTCTCCTGGAGAGGCTGTGTGAGCCTCTCCTCAGCAGCGCAACCTTATACTGTCAATAGATGCATTATATGCAGTAGCTATATCCATTATTCGCCACTTACTCTAAATGTAATAAAATAAGAATAATACTTGCGTTTTGGTGTTTACATAGTTATTTTTGGTTACTGAGGTTTAAATCATGTTACTTGTCTGGCGTTAATGAAGCGTTAATGTTGAGCCCTGGAGTCTATGTGCCGGGGCTCAGCCCTGGATGGCCGTGGCCCAATTTAAACCCAGCTTCTACATACTTAACCATATTTTGGGGACACATTTGTACCCAGAAGTTAACTAGATATGGCAAAGTCTCCATTTGAGAAGAGTTGTAAAAAGACCCAATTTTGACAAGTCATTGTTTGAATAATTTAAATTGCTCCCATCTGACAGTATACATTCTGTCAATATGTAGGATGAATAGAGGTAAGAAAACTCTTTTGTCCCAGGGGCTAATATTATTATTATTATTAGTAGTAGTAGTAGTAGAATGTCATTTTATATATTGTTGTTATTGTCCTGGTTATTTTTTTAATTATTACTTATAATGTGTTGTTGTTGTGTAACAACTTGCCCCCCTGGGTATAATAAGGTTAGGGTTAGGTATTTATAGTATTTATACAAGCTGTATATAAAAACAATAAAATGACTACAATATTATGACAATCATATAATGCATCAATTAACAACAGTATCAAAGTTAAACAAGTAAATAACAATTTGGTTATATTTTTTCCCCACACATTTTCTGAAGAGTAACTGATGCTTGCTTGTACAACAGTGCTAGGATGTTTTGACTGGTTGCCAGGGCATATGCAGATGCTATGTGGATGTTAGGATGTTCTGAAGGTTTTGCTAAGGATTTTGGTGTGAGGATGTTGTTCTGGGTGTTCAAAATTAAAATAGGTCTGCTAATTATCAGCAATAAGCAAATACTAAAATAAAAACATATCATAACCTGTTCATCTTTCCTGCGCTTAAAGACAAAAGGTGGGAGTATGTGTGTCAAAGCAAAACAAAAAACAAAAATGTCTCAGTTACGTAAGGTAACCCTCATTCCCTGAAGGAGGGAACGGAACCACAGATACTGCCCCTTCCAGTGTCCTGTGGAAGCCACCTGCGCCCCTACTTTTTGGCGTAGGCCAGGGCTTGCACAAGAGGACCAGCTACTGCTGCTATGGCACTACCCAATGAGTAAGACTCGATAACACTGGGAAACGTACCCGTTCTACTTGGAACAGGGACGTTACGGAAGCTCCAACCTTCCCGAAGGAGGTTTCGGAAGCAAATACACATATAAACATTCCTTAGGTGCATATGGAAGAATGAAGGTGATTGTAACCCTCTTGGAATGGCAGAAGTCTGCCGGGGAAACACGGGCCCAAGGCTATACCGTGGACTTTACACATATGGGATCCACTTAGGTCTTACATATGGAACCCAGCCTTCTACCGGTTCTCGAGGATTCAACGAGTGAAGGCCTGGCGCCGGACGCTCCGCCACGTCTGGCTGCCGAGGGGATGGAGGAGCTCAACAGGGTCTACTATATGGACTCTCTGGAGTGGTTTTAGCAAGCCGACCCGAAGCCGGGGCCTCTCAGTGCTTCTACCCGTTTGAGGTGAGAACACGGGAGGATACCGGCTCTACACGAAGGCTATAGAATCTAGCGAACGTGTTAGGGGTCGCCCAGCCCGCAGCTCAACAGACATCTGCCAGCGAGGCGCCATGAGCCAGCGCCCAGGAGGATGCAACACTTCTAGTTGAGTGAGCTCACAACCTGAACGGGCAGGGCACACCCTGTGCCTGATAAGCCAGGGTGATGGCATCCACTATCCAGTGGGCCATCCTCTGCTTAGAGACGCCATTCCCCTTCTGCCGGCCTCCGTGACAGACAAGAGAGCTGGTCTGAGGTCCTGAAGCTTTGCGTCCGGTCTACGTAGCACCTTAAGGCTCGGACGGGACAGAGCAAAACTAAGGCTGGGTTTGCCTCCTCCGAGAGCAGCGCTTGGAGGTTCACCACCTGATCCCTGAAGGGCGTAGCGGGAACCTTGGGCACATAGCCGGGCCGGGGCCTCAGGGTTACCTGGGAGTCAGCCGGCCCGAACTCCAGGCACGAATCGTTGACCGAAAATGCGTGCAGGTCCCCTACTCTCTTGATGGAGGCCAATGCCAGCAGGAGCAAAGTCTTCATCGAAAGAAATTTCAGCTTGACCGTCTGCAAAGGCTCAAATGGGCCCTGCTGTAGTGCTGTGAGCACTAGAGTCAGGTCCCAAGAGGGTATAGAGGGGGGCCGTGGAGGATTTAGCCTTCTCGCCCCCTTAAGGAACCTCACAACCAGGTCATGCTTCCACAGCGACTTCCCTTCTACGGGGTCGTGGTTAGCAGCGATTGCAGCGACATAAACTTTGAGGGTGGAGGGAGACAGCCTTCGCTCCAACCCTTGCTGCAAAAAGGACAGCACCACTCTGATCGGGCATATTCGGGGGTCTTCTCGGCGAGAAGAACACCACTCAACGAACAGGTTCCACTTCAAAGCATAGGCGTGTCTCGTAGACGGTGCTCTCGCTGAAGTGATGGTGTCAACTACCCCTTAGGGTAGGCCACCTAGAACCTCCGACCAACTGGACCTGCTCCTCGTCCTCCCTGACCTTGCACAGTATCTGTGCAAGAAGACTCACTGGGGGAAATGCATATTTGCGAAGGCCCCGCGCCCAGCTGTGTGCCAGTGCGTCCGTGCCGAGTGTTCCCTCGGTCAGGGAGAAGAACAACTGGCAGTGAGAGGTTTCTGGAGAGG
>NW_015506930.1:38366-39913 GCF_001515645.1 Sinocyclocheilus grahami
GTTGATGTACGCAGCGGTCGCCGTGTTGTCCCGGACTAGTACATGCTTGCCTCCTAAGCGCCCTTTGAGACGGCACAAGGCAAGGTGCACTGCCAGCAACTATGAGGCAGTTGACGTGCCAGTGCAGTTTGGGGCCCCGTCCAAACCCCTGACACTGCAAGCCCGTTGTACGTGGCCCCCCAGCCGGTGGTTGAGGCATCCGCGTAAACCACAGTATGCCTGAAGACCTGTTCTAGGGGCACTCCTGGCAGGAGAAACGCAAAGTCTGACCACGGGGTGAAGGTTTGGAGGCAGGCCGGTGTCACTTGGACCCACCTTGGGACTCGGCCATGGAGCCAGTGCTGAAGTGGTCTCATATGAAGCAGCCCCAGTGGCGTGACTGCCACTGTAGCTGCCATATGCCCCAGGAGCCTCTGAAATTGTTTCAGTGGGACCACCACCCTGCTCTTGAATGTATTCAAGCAGTTCAACACCGACTGAGCACGTTCCTGCGTGAGGCGTTCTGTCTGTTCGACTGAGTCCAACTCCATACAGAGAAAAGAGATCCTCTGCGTCGGGGAGAGTTTGCTCTTTTCCCAGTTGACCCGAAGGCCCAACAGGCTGAGGTGTGAGAGCACCAAATCCCTGTGTTCGCACAATTAATCCTGAGACTGAGGGAGTGCCTGGGTGTGTGTAACACTGACCTGCGTTCGAGCAGAGGGTGCGTGGGTAGTCCCGTGGGTAGTTCGTCCTCCCGATCCGCCCACTGCTGCTCACTGGCGAGAGAGGAGGGTGAGTGTGATACGCACTGGATCGTCCACAACCCCCCGTATACCCAGAAATAGAGGAATTGCTCTTTGTCGAGTATTTGGGTACCACCGACCGAGAGGTCAGTGGCGGAAAAAGATGAAAAGATTTTCCACCCGGCCCTCCTCAGGGGGAGGGAGTGGTGTGCTTACCATCTCCTGAAGAGCAGGTCCCCCCACCTCTGGGTTGCCCGTCTCCGGGCCTCTTGCTCTTTCGCTTGCCACCAGGTTTGGCGGGGGCCTGGATGGGTGGGGCGGCTGCTCTGCGACCGGCTCCACAGCGCAGCTTTGCTGGAGGCAATGGCAAATCCCTGTGTTCGCACAACCCTGTGTTCGGCGACGGCAGCAGCTGCACGCCGGGGGAGGATGTACCTGATGGCCTCAGTCTGCTTTGGTCAGTGGAGAACTGCTGGGCAACTTCTCCACCAAGTCGCCGAAAAGGCTGGCCTGGGACACGGGGGCGTTCAAGAATCGTGTCTTGTCCGTCTCATGCATGTCAGCCAGTCACAGCCAGAAATGGCGCTCCTGGACCACCATAGTGGACATTGCACGACCCAGAGACCCCGTAAAATTCGATGCTCGTAGCGCGAGGTCCGCCGCGGTGCGGAGTTCTCTGCGAACTTCCGGGTCGTGACCACCCTTGTGCAAGTCCCTCAGTGCCTTGGCCTGGTGCACTTGCAATCACGCTGTAGCGTGTAAGGCGGAGGCAGCTTCTCCACTGGTCGTATAAGCATCGCTGGCCAGTCGAGTACCTACAGACCC
>NW_015506930.1:41227-45361 GCF_001515645.1 Sinocyclocheilus grahami
AATCTTCCTCTCCAGAAAGCTCTGGCTCACCCTCCGATGCAGCAATCGACATCTGGTCGTTGGGAGGAGCGCCAAAGGATATGGCTGGTACGATCCTTGTAGTGGACCCAGCACGTTCCATTGGCAGTTCAACTGGCTGTGGAGTGCCTCAGACCGCCCACGCTGCTGCCTGAAGTAGCCCCCCCTGGCTGCCGCCATGAGGAGAACTAGATGAGGCAGAGGCAACAGAACTCCGCCCCTTGAGGAAACGGAGCTTGGCCTGCGACTCCGAGAGGATAATTTTCCCGCAATGAGAAGATGACTCATCCACAAATGCCACCTCAGCGTGCTACATGCCCAGACACGTGAGGCAGTGATCGTGACCATCACCCAGCGCCAGGTAACGACCGCATCCAGAAACGCCCGGGTGACAATATCTTGTTAAACCACTTTACTGTCTTATCAGTGTGACATTTACTTACGGATTCTGATAATTATCCAAGCTGACATTCAAAAGCAGACAATCCTCCTGTCATTCATGTGTTAGTCAAGCCCCTTGCACCTGCTGCCCCATTCCCCTTCCTGGGTTGTGCTGATTATATGAGAAACTGGGAAACCTCAAGAGGCAAGAGTGTGTGTGTGTGTCAGAACTGCTCATAAAAATGGGACATTAAAGAAGGCCTCATGGGACACATAATAAACCTTTTGCTCAATATCAAACCCCCACAGTGCACTGAATGACGTCAGGGTCACAGAGGTCAAAGGTCAAGAGCAGGGGTAGACTGAGGTGCGTGATGAATCCATGGAAACAGTGATGTTCCCAAAGAACAATGCTGGGGCATAATGCACATATAAATATACAGAATAAAACTGTCCTTTGCATTAAAAGCACATTTGCAAGCATTTGTTTTGTAATCAAACATCCACTTGTACAGACCAGATGTTTAGGGACGCACATTTATTTTTTTTCTTTTACTTGAAGTACCCCCAGTACTGTTCTAACTACTAAATAAATATGATAAATATTACATTTAATTACTCATTTTGTATGTATCAGTGTTAAAGATCAGTGTTGTATTTTTATAATTTTTTTATTTAATTTTATTTTTTTTAACACATTTTATTCTGTAATCTGAAATTAATTTTAATGTCAAAACTTATTTGCATTTTTTTATGATGAGCTGATTTTAGATACACTTTTACAATAATTGGGATTAATCTAGAATGCTGTTTCTCTTTATTCACACTATACAGTCAGATGACGACCAACACCAACAGACATGTTTGTCAGGTTTTGTTGGATCAGTGTGCGTTACCCATGTTGGTAGCCCAACAGCAGCTGTCAGGTTGCAGAATGTCAGTGGATTGACGTACAGTAATCTGGTGGTTGTTGGCATCTGACAGTACAGTGTGAATTACCCTTAAGACTGCTAAAGAAAGATAGTAGCTTTTCAAAATATTCACATCAAACAATAATTTACATAAACAAAGAGCAGTGGGTCGGATTGGTCTGGTAGTCATGCTAATGCTGGAAGTGGAGCAGTGTTAAATTTTATAAAGGGAAGAGGTCTTCAGTTAAGATATTCTGAGCTGTGATTTCTGTCCTTTTTGTTTATGCATATGTGTGGTTTTAGTGTTTAAGTGCAGTGCATCAACACTGTAACTGGAAGCTAAGATTCAGGGTGTGTTTGTATATATATATGGCTGACCCTCATCTGTCACCTCATGTCTCCTCTCATCCAGACACTATTAACAGAGTTTGTTCCTGTCAGCCAATGTGACAAACTGAACTCTATAGTCATGGCCAAAAGTTTTGGCAGTGACATAACTTTTGTGTTTTGCAAAGTTTGCTGCTTCAGTATTTGTAGATAATGTTTCCACATGTTTCTATGGTATACTGAAAAACAATGATAAGCATATTATAAGTTTTAAAGGCTTTTATTCGCAAATATAATGAGTCCATATTTACAGTGTTGATCCTTGTTCTTCATAACCTCTGCAATTCGCTCTGGCATGCTGGATATTAGCTTCTGGGCCAAATCCTGACTGATGGCGATCCATTCTTGCCTTATTAGTTTTCGGAGTTGATCACAATTTGTGGGCTTCTGCTTGTCCACTTGCCTTTTGAGGACTGACCACAGGTTCTCTATGGGATTGAGATCCGGGGAGTTGCCTGGACATGGATCCAAAATTTAAATGTAATGATCTTCGAGCCACTTCTTTATCACTCTTGCTTTGTGACATGGTGCTCTATCATGCTGGAAAAAGCATGGATCATCACCAAATTGCTCATGGATTGTTGGAAGAAGTCGCTCTTTCAGGTCGTTTTGATACCATTCTTTATTCATGACAGTTTTTTGGGGCAGAATTATGAGAGAGCCCACTCCCCCACACATGGATGGTCTCAGGATGCTTCACTGTTGGCACAACACAGGACTCATGGTAGCGTTTACCTTTTCTTCTCCGAACAATCGATTTTCCAGTTGTCCCAAACAGTTGTAAGGGAGCTTCATCAGAGAAAATAACTTTGCACCAGTCTTCTGCTGTCCAATCCTTGTACTTCCTGCAGAATTTCAATCTGTCCTTGACCTTTTTCTTGGAGAGAAGTGGCTTCTTTGCTGCCCTTCTTGACACCAGGCCGTTGTCTAAAAGTCTTGGCCTCACTGTGCATGCAGATGCCCTCATACCAACCTGCTCTGCACTGGTGGTGACACGATTCTGTAGCTGGCTCCACAGGAGGAGATGGTCCTGGCGCTTGCTGGACACTGGGATGTCCTGAAGATTTCTTCACTGCAGTCAAACCTTTCCTCTTTGAAGTTCTTGATGATCCGGTAAATGTTTTTTTCTGATGCAATATTCTTTGTAGCAATTTCCTTGCATGTGAGGCCATTTTGATGCAAAGCGAGGATGGCTGCATGTGTTTCTTTGGAGGTAACCATTGCTAACAAGAACACAATGACTGGAAGCGCTTTTCCCCTCCTTTTATAGCAATCAGTCTCCTCTTACAATCTAATTAGTATGATAGTGATTCACCTGACTAGTACTCATTCACTCTTTCACATGTGCTGCTGATATGATTAGTCAATTAATGTTAGTTGGTCATTTTGTGTCGGGATAAAAAAACAGTGCAATTAGTTTTTTTGTGAAAAGTAAATTTTTTTGGTGATCATCTGATCACTCTACACAATAATCTAGAAACAATGTGAATGAACACCATAACAGCTTAAGCAGCAAACTTTGCAAAACACAAAATTTATGTCACTGCCAAAACATTTGGCCATGACTGTACAGAGTACGTTGAGCAACAGGAAGAACATGAAGCATGTGAGATTGTGTGTGTGTGGCTGCATTGCCAGAAGTGATGGGAATTAACTTAGGAAAGATTCAGTCTGAATTCATAGTGTTGTCCTTAAATGACAATTAGTATCCAGATGTCATCTACAAAACTGCTTGCTGTTTGCTTATAGTTTACAGCCAGATGTGATCATAATCTCTGTTTATGTGTGTGTGTAAGCAGTGGCATAGATCACGGGGGGGGGGGGGGGGGGGGGCCGTCCCCCCCCCACTTTTAATATCATGCAAATTCGTCCCCCGCACTTTTTCATGCAAGTGTGTTTGCATAGAGGTTTTCAAGAGCCTGTGTGAATAAATATAGATTTAAATTCAAAGAGACAGGATAGTATGTGCATGACCTGATGTTTTATTCAGACCCAGAATAAGGCAAGATGAACATCACGGAGCGCAAAACACTCCATTCAGTGTGTTTCATTCATACTTGAAGCCGGAGGGCGCTCTAGCGCAGAAAGTCGTACCAGGAAATCCCTAATATGGACAAAAGCGTCTATGGCTGTATGAAAACGTTTACTTTTCACAGAAAAACAGAAACGTTTGGAAACATGAAGACATTAAACATATGATTGCGACAATATATGGTTTATTTGTGTTTTTCAAGTCATCTCCAGGTAATATATAAAGTATATGAACAATGCAGTGCTAATTAACAGCATTCATTACAGTATAGAAACTATTCTGCCTTATTATGTGATGAAAAAAAGTGTTTGTAGTATATAAACAAATCATTATTATTGGTTTTTGTCCATCAGTGTATCTGATTTTTAATGTTTTTAAAGAAGTCTCTTCTGTTCACCAATTTAT
>NW_015506930.1:45371-80615 GCF_001515645.1 Sinocyclocheilus grahami
TCACCAATTTATTTGATCCAAAGTACAGCAAAACAGTAACATTTTTAATAATAAAAAAAAAATCGCTATTTAAAATATATTTTAAAATGTAATTTATTCATGTGATTTCAAAGCTAAATTTTGTAAGCATAATTACTTCAGTCACATGATCCTTCAGAAATCATTCTAATATTCTGATTTGCTGCTCAAAAAAAAAAAAAATATATAGTTTAGTTTAGTTTAGTTTAGAGCTTTATTAATCCCCTTGGGACAATTAATTCAGACTTTCGTAGTGCTTCACACATACAACACTTAACACACACATACATATATTTAAAATACACCAAATACATAAAAACGGAGAAAAAGAAGAAGAAAAAAAAAACAATTTCATTAATTAAATAAATCATCTAAATCAACTAGATTTATTACATAAACGTATTGCTTCAGGCACAAAAGTAAATTTGTACCGGTTTGTGGAACATCTAATTGACCTTAAACGTCGCCCAAGGGGCATCCACTCAAAATAATCATTCAAAGGGTGTGTGCAGTCTCCTATATTTTTATGTGCCATCCTCATCACTTGCTGTTCATAATAAAATGTAAGACTTCGCAAGGGAACACCTAAAATGTTTGAGCACACATTAACAATACCTTGCAAATGATTTTTGTTCTTTGTAGACACTAAGGAAAACCAACAAATAAAGGAAAAGGACAACATACTTTCAACAAATGAATTATAAAAAGTCCTGAGAATGACTCTCTGTACATTAAAGGAATTTAGCTTTCTCAGCACAAACAATCTTTGATTTGACCTTTTAATAATTGCATCTGTGTTTTGATCAAACTTCAGCCTATTATCAATAATCGTTCCTAAATACTTGTATTCCTCCACTACATGAACCTGTGTGTCATTTATGACCACTCTTTGAGGTGCAAGTGTTTTCTTACTAAAATTGATGATCATCTCTTTAGTTGTTGACACATTCAAATCTAATTTCATCCTATTACACCATAAAATAAAATCATCCAAAACCGGGCCGTATTCCTGATCTGGATATGACAGCAAAGACAGAAGCACAGTATCGTCTGCATATTTTACCAAATAACTATTATTGTACAAACTCTGACAATCATTTGTATACAATATGAATAGAACAGGAGAAAGTACACAACCTTGTGGTGAACCTATAGAAATATTTAACATATTCGATAAGACCCCATTAACTCTAACCCTTTGTTTCCTATCGGTTAAAAAATTAATAATCCATAAAACTAAACCAAAATTTAAATTAAACTGACTAATAAGTTTTTCCCCTAAAATAATAGGTTGCAAAAAATTAAATGCAGACGAAAAGTCCACAAACAAAAGCCGCGCAAAGGCTCCACTATTTTCCAGATGTCGACTGACAGCATTCAACAGTATATATTATGATGTTGAAAACAGCTAGTAGAGTGCATTTTTTTCAGGTTTATTTGAAGAATAGAAAGTTCAGAAGAACAGCATTTATCTGAAATAGAAATCTTTTGTAACATTATAAATGTCTTTATTATCACTTTTGATCAATTCAAAGCATCCTTGCTAAATAAAATAATTAATTTCTATATTTAAAAAAAATTATACTGACATAGCTTTTGAATGGTATATTGTATAATGTTACAAAAGCTTTTAATTTAAGATAAATGCTGATCTTTTGGATTTCTATTCATCAAAGAATCCTCAAAAAAATTACTCAACTGTTTTAAATATTGATAATAATAATAATAATTAAAAAAGGTTTCTTGAGCAGCAAATCAGCATATTAGAATGATTTCTGAAGGATCATGTGAGACTGAAGACTGGCGTAATGATGCTGAAAATTCAGCTTTGATCACAGCAATAAATTACATTTTAAAATATATTCACATACAACAGTTAGTTTAGATAGTAAAAATATTTCACAACATTACTGCTTTTGCTGTACTTTGGATCAAATAAATGCAGGCTTGGTGAACATAAGAGACTTCTTTAAAAACATAAAAAATCTTACAGTTCAAAAACTTTTGACTGTTATATTTTATATATATAACTTTTTCTGTAATATACATATTACAGAAATGTTACATTGTAATGTTATATATATATATATATTACATTTCTGTCCCTCTCACTTCTGAAATGATGGCTATGCCCCTGTGTCTAAGGGACGGGTTCCGTTGCTTTTTGTCATGTTACATGATAAGAAGTGAAGGGAGAGTGCCCAAAAACAAACAAACAGAAGTGACCTTCACACAGACAGAGTGAAACATTGTGAATAGTACTTTTATTATTATTATTATTATTATTATTATTATTATTATCTTATTTACTTTTAATTCTAACGTCTGCATATTTTGTCTTTGGCTATTTTCCCCGTACATTTTTTGCAGTATTTCTCTACATTACTATGCTATTTTTTCTAATATGAGGAACAAAAACAAAATGTTTCCGTGACAAGATGCACTGAGAGACAAAGACTTGCTATTATATACACTCATATATACAAATATAGTGACCCAAAAAAGACATTGGGCACTGGACTTAATGTCAATCTTTCACTGATGTTTGAAGTCAGTTTACACAAATGTCCTAACACTGGTGTCCTATAACTGCTGTAGTTCATCATATTCAGTGTTGGGCAAGTTACTTCCAAAATGTAATACATTATATATTACTAGTTACTGTCTTTTGAAAGAAATTAGTTACATTACAATATTACTGTCTCTGAATTGTAATGCATTACTTTCACCAAAATATCCACAATAGTATTATCAAATGCCAAAATGTTGTTTATTGCTGCTCATTCTACATCCAGTGGAGGGTAATGTGGTAGGTCTAGAGCATAAAATTATAAAATCATATTTATATACCTGTATGTAGGTCTACATTAATGCTACGTTGTAGTTTAGGTTAAGCACAGATAAGCACAAACTGCATTATTACATTCATAATAATAATAAATAACACCAGTACATAAAGCGAAATGTTATAATGTACAAACAATAAACACAATACCTAGCCTATAGGCTATTTTGAATGATTTCAGAAGAAAACAAGAATGAAAAATATAAGTTGCTAAACAAGCCAAAACGAATTAGGCTAATTCAATGCGAAACTGAAAGCAAATGGCGTTCTCGCGCAGCCTACCTCTCTCATTCGGCATTAATGCATTAAATGTGTCCATATTTGCGATGTATTTGAATTCAAAACTATTATTTATTATGTAAACCAGGCTTACTTAATGCGCTTAAAAAACATCCTCGTCACATGAGCAAATGTGTGTTTGGCCCGAGCTCAGGCTGAATGGCACGGATTGTACGCAGTATGCACTATTTAAATTAACCAGTGTATCTATACGTTTGGTTGACTATTTCATTCAGATAATGAACAGGCTGCAACGTTTGCAATGCTATAGACCTATGTGTGTGCTTGAGGCGCCGGCGTGATCGAACAGTGGAAACAGACAACAAAAAAATACTGTTATTTTTGGTCATGCAGATCATTCGAAACTGCAATGTGTTTACTTTTATTTCTGTCATCTCGGTTTCCTTTCCGTGGACTTTCGTAGAGCGCCGGGCCACACAAATAGCCTATGAACCAAACTCAGCAGCATATCTCTCAGTCTTTTCCTTTCGTTTTGTTAATATGTTAATTAGGCTATTTAAGTCAAATATTTTGCATATTCATTCATTTTATATATACACTATGATTTAATAAAAACAGATTTTGTTATGTTTAGTTAGACTTAATTTTTGTTGCTTGTCTCCACCGCCTTTTTCCTCTTCTCCGACCCCGCAGCTCTCTCCAATAGCTTAGTGTTAGTGGCACCAGTCCAGGTGTTTCCAGGTTTTACTCGTGCTATTTCTCCATGTTGAGAGTTTGGTGTCGCACATATTGCACCTGACTATACATTCTTATCCTTTTCTCAAGTGAACTGAAAATAATAGGAGTGTGTCCATCTCACAAATGTAGAATCCGTCTCTGCAGTCATCTCAACCATTTATTTCTAGCAACAGGAAATAGACTAACTATTTTACCCTGAATAATTTTTTTCTCTGGTGCTGTTTTGCAGTGTTGGTAAATTCACGACTTAATTTTGAGTTAAAATATGTTGTTGTAACTTGCGTTACTGCGATTGTAACGAATAATAACATTACCCAAATTTTATAAGTAATGCATTATATTACTGTGTTACAGCAAAAAGTTATATACTACTGTAATATTATTTCTTTTGTAATGCGTTACTCCCAACACTGATCATATTATCATATGAACCTGTTACACAAGGTTTGACAACCAGAAAGTGGAAAGAAAGAAAAAAAGAGGAAAAAAACCCACTTGTGATCCTAATTTTGACGAAATATATCTATTGATTTTATTTTATTTTAATTTATTGATTATTATGCTTGTGATTTAAAATATATGCAACTTGGTTTGATATATATATATATATATATATATATATATACACGTTCAGTTTTTAATTGTAGTGTCTGTTCTTTTACTGAACTAAATTATTTTTATTACTATAAAAAATCTAAATGACGGTGGGGGTCGGTGCCATGGTGGGCAAGTGACATAACCGGTGTTGCGGCTTATCACCGGTATCACCGTCAGCACCGTCTATCGCGGCAAACCTAATATACAGTATATATGTCTAAATACTTTTGCGGAAAAATACAGTTCCCTTTCATGGGAACGTCGAACTGCGTCCTCTAGGGGTCGCTATGGGGAATGCCTCGTCGTGACCTGTGTCTGAAGCATACATTGAAAAAACACCAACTCGTTGGCCGGCGACAGCCATGACGTCACTACCGGTGCGACTATAGTATAAATAGGCGCCGGGAGCACACATCATTCTCTTCTTCGTCTTCATTGACTGTTTTGTTTGAAACGTGCATTTCTGTGGTAAGAGCGATCTCTATTCATCTCATTATGGCGAGCACTAGCAAAGCGTTTAAGGATGTGTGCATCCGTGTTGACGTTGTTTAACATCTGATGACACACACGATCGATGTGTTATTTGTTTGGGCGAAGAGCATTGCCTCCGAGGGGGCAATCGGCGTGCACTGTGAGCGTTTTTTCCAAGGGAAAAGCTCCGCTCTCGTTTGTCTCTCTTTTCGAGGAAAATGGGGCAGCTGTCTGCTTCCCGCGATTCAGGACCCGCCGATGCTGAGGCACGGAAGGGAATGAGCTCGTGGGGATCGCAGGTGGATCTGGCCGATGAGTTTGAAGAGGGGTTTCCCTTTCGCGATCGTCGGCTGTGCACGAGAGTGAGCCGCTGAAGGATGATGTTATTTCATTAACATTGTCTGATTCAGGGGCCAGTGCTCTGCTGGGATCAGCCCAGCAAAAGCAGGAAATGTCTGAGGAGGGCAAAGAAGCAGAGGCTGAGCCTTCCCAATCCTCCTGCCCTGCGTATGATGAGCTTTTGGAAATTATGGATCGCGCCATGGCGAGGCTTTACTTGCTGTGAAGAATGTGAAGAAAGTGACGTCACGAAGTATCTCGATGAACGTTATTTTTCTGACCATAACCCTCCAGCTCAGGTGAGCTTTCCTTTTTTCCTGTTTTCCATATAAACATTGAGCTCCCCTCCTTGACATCTCGCTCGGATGCCAGGGCAAAAGCAGCAGCAGCAGGTCGGGCTGTCGCTTCATTGCACACGATGGTGATGCTCTAAGCATATCAGGCTGACCTACTGAAAGACCGGGATAGCGGCCTTCACGAAGTCCGGGTCTGGGATGGTTTAGACCCCGCTACCTTGGGCTCCACTCAACTAGTGTGTCTCTGTCGACACACTCTGGAAGCATCGCTCCCCTCACCTTGAGGGTTGTATTGGAGCTTGCCTCTCCCGTTTGGCCCAGTACTTCTGGGTATCTGCAAACAGATGCTTGGAAAACTCTAAATCCAAATACTATGGTAAGTGCACACATAAGCTTTGCGCACTTTTCTACAAATCCACATAAGTGGTAAGTGTGTACGTTATGCTTTGCGCACTTTCTAAAATCCACATAGCTGGTAAGTGTGCACATTATGCTTTGCCCACTATTCTGAAATCCTGTCTGGTAAGGGTTACGTGTTATTTACCTCGTTACCTTTCTCTGAGTTGGTTAGACCCTGGTAACTTGGGCTCCACTCAACTAGTGTGGCTCTGTCGACACACTCTGGAAGCATCGCTCCCCTCATCATTGAGGATTGTATTTGAGCTTGCCTCTCCCGTTTGGCCCAGTACTGATGCTTGGAAAACTCTAAAATCCAAATACTATGGTAAGTGCACACGTTAAGCTTTGCGCACTTTTCTACAAATCCACATAAATGGTAAGTGTGCACGTTATGCTTTGCGCACTTTCTAAAATCCACATAGCTGGTAAGTGTGCACGTTATGCTTTGCCCATATTGTGAGTATGGTGCTTTCTTTCGAGCGTTAATCCTCTCTGAGGAGTTGGATTCCTCGCTCCATGGGCTGTCCTCATGGTAGTATTGAGCAGTGCCCCCCTTTATCAGAGGGTTACCTGGAATAAGCAGCGTTATTCCTCTGAATTCAGAGTTCTCCTCTCACATGAGAAGTTTATACAAAGAAAAACGTGCGGTAGCCCCTGTGTGACAGGCCAAGACTAGTATGATTCTAGGCTCTTGGTCATATTCCCTTAAAGGAATCTATCCCTGATTCCAAGCCTTGAGCTCTACCCCGGGCCCTAACAGGTACGTTTTTTTGGGTGGGGAGGGGGGTATGTAGCCTAGGCCTTTGGCCGTAGGGAATAATGTCACTGACAGCCGTCTAAACGTCCCAGGGGCAACTCCCATGGCAATATGGTAGAGTTGGTACTTAGTGCTCGCCATGGTTTCTGGCATGCACTCCCTTCAGCATGGTGGCGTGGGTATACTGTTCCCCATAGCGACCCCTAGAGGACACAGTTCGAAGTACCCATGAAAGGGAACGTCTCAGGTTACTTATGTAACCATGGTTCCCTGAGTAGGGAACGAGACACTGCGTCCTCTAGGTTTCTTGGCATGCTGCGGACGCAAGCTTCAGACAAAGAAGTGAATGATGTGTGCTCCCGGCGCCTATTTATACTATAGTCACACCGGTAGTGATGTCATGGCTATCGCCGGCCAATGAGTTGGTGTTTTTTCAATGCATGCTTCAGACACGGGTCACGACGAGGCGTTCCCCATAGTGACCCCTAGAGGACGCAGTGTCTCGTTCCCTACTCAGGGAACCATGGTTACATAAGTAACCTGAGACGTTTCCTTTATTGACTGATACATTTAGTCATTGTTAGCAAGAAGTTAATTTTGAACTACACCAGTGATAGATAACTTGTGCAATCTGACTTCATACAGCAATACAAAATGGCGTTGGGACAAGTTTGCTGGAAATAATTTATGGAATTTAATTTAATTAATTTAATTAGTACTAAGAATAGCACCAGATTTAAAGTCCATAAATTACATTAAAATAATTTTTACAAGGTTTAAAAAAAAATATAACACTTATTACACTGTCTACTGTATATCATCACTGTTAAATGAGTGAATAAGAATGTCTGGCTGATGAGGATAAAGGTACATTGTGTTCACATTACTTTGATCCTCCAGCCATTGACCACACTGTCACACTGTCCTTTTGAACATTCGCCCACTTGATATTTACATGTTTGTTGTAGAGGTAATAGGGTTGGGCTCAATGAAGAGAAAAAAACTATATATATTTGAGCGTGCTGAGCAAATCTTTGTATGCTGGTTAGTTTCTCGCTATTGTGCTGTTCCTGTCTCACCCACACACACTAAAAGGAACCTCCCTTAACTTTCAAATGATTCCACAGACTGATGCAAAACATTATAACTAGTATTTTCTTTGTAGCACACAGTGGAAAGCACCATTTCCATAAAAGTACTATTCATGTTCATAATCGGCAAACATATATGTCACAAAGACATCATGTAGTATTAAATCTCATCAATATTACATTTTTAGTCAAATTATTCTTCTGTCAACTATACTATGCAGGAACAAGTATTAGACAGATCAATATTAAAAGTGCCAGACTCCCAGAAGACCACTGAGTCAACAGGGACTGTCTGCTCATTATGAGTCTGTCATTCAAATTGAGATACAGTGTACAATGATTTTCAGATTGTAAGTTTTAATGATATGTAATACATAATAAATCATGCATGTGATCTGATATGTATAGCTCTTCTTTGATGCTGCCTTTTGGGAGGTTGTACATGCCACTATGTGTGTATGAAGAACTCGATTTTAGTCACTGGATGTGCCAATGTAAGTTCATGGAATTTAATAATTTTTCATCTTTCCAGAATTAATTAATTGATTAATTGATTAATTCATTCATTCTAGTCAAAGTTTTGTTTGAAATACTTAGCATCAACTAAACAAATAAATATGTAAATAAAACACCAACTGTGTAAACCTCTTAAAATTATATAATCGATTTTGGCTTAAATGTCACATAAAAACAAACTGTAGTAGGTATTTACATGGTAAGAGGTATTTTACATGGAAGTCATATGATGTCTTCCTATGTAAATGGTTTGCTCTTGGCCTAGGGATGTTCATTTTAACCGGTTAACTGACCGTAAGAATTTTGACCGATTAATATAATCAGTTAAACGGTTTAAAAAGTCATTTAATTATTTATTTTTTCAGAAATGTATCAAAATATTTCAAAAAGTTTGCTGCATGGTTAAAATATGCTACGCGTATTAAAAAAATTGTTTTTTAGGAGTCGCGTATTAGTCGCTTTTTATTGTTTCATTCAGAAATAGGCCTAATGCCGACACAAAATGTTTACAAACATTATAATAAACACTGTAAACATAGCTAGGCTATTTTAGTTCCCCTCACTCCACAACAAATCATTTAAATTAAGAAAAGAACAAGAATTAAAAATATAAGAAGCTATAGCAATATAAGATATGATATGGCCATGTGAATCCTCATGTTCTGTTGTTTGCTGCGTTTTTGCGCATGTAAAATTAATCCCCGGAAAACAAATGTTAGTATTTTTTAACGGGTCACAGACACTTATCCTTTCTAATTTAATTCAATTCTAATTTAAATAATCCTGTTGGTTAACAATCGGTTAACGAGCGTCGGTTGTCGGTTAGAAAAAATAACCAAAATGAACATCACTATCTTGGCCAGTATAATCTTCAAAGTAGACCAGACTCTATGCTGATAGTTGAAAGCCTGGATCTACCACATCTGAAATGCTATTTAAAAAGTCAAGCAACACGAAACATTTTGTAATTCTAAAATCTATACAGATTTACATGTAACTGTTAAATTATATTCACACACTTTGAAAAAAATATATATTTTTTTTGGTTTAGCTTAAAAAAGCAAGTAACCCGGTTGTCTTAAAATTTTGAGTTCTTTGAAACTAAGAATTTCAGTTATTACAAAGATAGTGATTTTGTTCTTTCAACTAATATTTTGTTCTAAGAATTAAAGATGATTTTTAACGATGTTTTGTTGTTAAATATTGTATCAACTTATGCAAGCAATCAAAAGGATTAAGTAAACTTTAAAGGGGTCATATGATTTTGCTAAAAATAGCATTATTTGGTGTATTTGGTGTAATGAAATGTGTTTATGCGGTTTAAGGTAAAAAAAACACATTATTTTCCACATACTGTACATTATTGTTTCTCCTCTATGCCCCACCTTTTTGAAATGCGTCGCTTTTTACAAAGCTCATCGGTCTGAAAAGCGAGGTGTGCTCTGATTGGCCAGCTATCCAGTGCGTTGTAATTGGCCGAATACCTCAAGCGTGTGACGGAAATGTTACGCCCCTTGCCATATTGTGATGCCTTGTCCTGGCCGGAGCGACGAGACAAAAACATTAAAAAACTCATTATAAACGAGGCATTTGTTGCATCCAGTGGCGACATAATTATGGATTATAATGACTTATACTGTCTTTTTACACGTTGCATTGCATCGCGCCGTGTAAACATAAAACCATATCTGCATTTTTGATCGGAGAAATTACAAACTACAAACGCTACTCTACACTGCTCAAAACTCGATTTGAATAGTCAGTGACAAAATTCTTTAAATATAAAAACGTACTTACAGTATGTGAGTCAGAACAGCCGGCATTGTAGTCTACTCTACCAGGATCAGGAAATAGTTCTCCATAAAATGCGCTGGACACATCGGAATATTTGGGTTGAACTGTTCTGGAACAGTGTTGTAAATAACTTAACCACTGATTTCTAGTCGTGTCCTCTTTTGGAAGGCCAAACGAGGTAGTTTCTCTTTCACAACGAAACACAGAGTCACACATGGCGGGCTAGAGTGAGCGGAGACCGGCTTGAGTGAGCGACGGCCGGTGGGCTTGAGAACGGCGTGGCGGTAACCACATGTGATGACCCCGGGCTGGACTCCGCTTTGTCCACGGTGAAATCCGATCCGGCAATCCACAACGCGAAGTTGATGTATTTCCTCAATGACCAGCACGGATCAGCTCCTGGCATGACGAAGCGGATATCGTCCTCTTTTGGAAGGCCAAACAAAGTAGTTTCGCTTTCACAACGAAACACACAGCGCCTTCATGACATGGTGGCGGCAACAACAATACTACAGCGAGAATAAAAGTTGCGCCTTCTGTATTTGCGTTAACATTTGGGCGGAGTTATGCAAATCTTCCCACATCGTGATGTAGACATGTGGGGGCGTGTTAGAACGAGCCGTTTTAGGTAGGCGTAGACTCTTAACTTTTATAAAGAATATCTCTTTGGATTTGAAACTTTAGTCTTTGGAACTTTACAGATCTTCTTTATGCACTAAGAGGTTGTAACACTCCAAAGAGAAAGAAAAATGTGAAATCGCAACATATCACCCCTTTAAAATTTAAGTTCACTCAAATACATATAGTTTGTTATAACAGTTACCTAAAAGTTGACAGTAAATAGAGTTAAATAAACTTCAACACAAGTTCACATGACAAAAGCTTTCTGTTAACTAATTATCCTGGCATAACAGAGAGCACAAATAAACCATAATTTAAACATTCATGTTTATAAAAAATAAAAATAAAAAGTATATATATATATATATATATATATATATATATATATATATATATATATATATATATATATATATATATATATATAAAGTGTAAATTAATGTGAAAATAACTACTTGAATGAACTGCAGATTGATGTTGCTAAATTTGGTCACCATCAACTATAATTCCAACAGTCATGTCCTTGATGAATTCTTGCTCAGAACCTGTGTGCTTTAATAAAAACAAAGGGAAGCATTAAAATGTGCCTTACAATATTAAAGCTTAAAGACTCCAATAAATATATGCACTTATAAAGTAAACAAATTGACTTACATCTTTGTCCAAGCTCTAAAATGTGACAGTCATTCCCTTTATGTCTGCATAGCACTTTGTTGGATACAACTGCAAAAGGACTTGCTGAGGTACATCCACAAGATCGTTGAATTCTGCGCTGATCTTCAGTCGTTTCAAAATATCATAAACATGAAAAATACAGAAACACGTTAAAACATTAAAACGTTAAAATAAATATTTAAATATATCTTTACAGGGAAAGTCAAATGTCATGACAAGTTTACGTTTTAATTACCAATTACAATCCAGACAAGGCTTTTAAATTACTTAACACATTAAATTAGTGTTGAGTAACATGAAAACTACTTCAGAAAACTGAAAGAAGAGTTTGTACCATCTGAACAAAGGTTATGTCAGCAACAGCTATGTTTCCATCCAAAGATACGAATTTAACTTATGTGCAAAATTGGAATATTGCATAAAACATATGCAAATTAAGCACACTTTCAATCCAATGAGTCAAAAAGGACAAAATCTTCACTTCCTGATACACTGGTACTAAATATCACTAAGAAAAGTAGGAGGAGGCTCTGAATATAATAATTTTCATACATAATAATAAATTACTTGTGCCCAGTGCTTGAAGTGGGCCGGTACGGTCATTATTTTAGTCTTTAGCGTACTGGCACTTTTTCGTGCGTACAGGCACTTCTGACATGTTGCCGGTACTGAGTCAAAGCATCAGTGTCTGGGTGTTTTATAATGAATGTCGGCTGAAGGTGTTTTAGATTATGCGCTGGTCAGTGGTTTAGTTATTCTGGATGGATCCATATAGTAGCATCTACAGGTTAAGGCAGCAGGTTTAGTGGTCTTTTGGCATCTCCCTGGTCCTCTTTGTTATAGCAGCTTACCTGGTGCTTATTTTATGCGCATCTTGGTATTTCCATCCAGAGTTTCTTTTATGCGTTATTCCAAAATGAGCATACAAATAGGTGGATGGAAACATAGCTAATGTCATATGTACATGCTCCAAACGAACTTTGAGGGAGGTGCTCAAGGAGACAGTTTGAGTTGTCATCTTGTTTATTCATTATTCAATACCGCATGGGTATTTATGTGAAAAATACTGTGGAATTGCGTGTATTTTGAGGCTTCAGAGTGCCGCGAAACCAACACTGGCATACATATATCTAGAAAATACGACGCATTAAAATATACTCTTCTTAGACAACATAATTTTACACATATTAAACCAATAAATACAAATATTTACTTACCAAATTTGTAGATTGAAAACACTGCCAAACTTTGTGGAGAAGCACACCAAGATGGCTGACAAACGTCTTCTGTCTGCAACGGTCTTCACGAGTTCTCGCGATAAGTGATGTTGAGAAAGTGATAATAGGCTTGTTCGAGATGCATCGGCGCTGCGCAGACCAATTGGCGTATGTCATCAAAGTACCGCAAGAGTGACTGTAGAGCAGACGACTCTAAGCTTTTGAATCACTCTCGCGGTACTTTGATGTCATGCGCTGATCAGTCTGTGCAGCGCCAATGCATCTTGATCAAGCTTATTGTTATTGAATTGATTCGATCCATTCAACCCACAGGCCAATTTCATGACCCACGCTGGGTAAACTTATTTCCGGTAGGCTAACAGTGATGGCTGCGCCTAACAAGAACTAGTTCACAAATTAAATATCATGAAAGTGTTTGAATTGTCTTGATGATTTATTGGTGAGACTACAAAGCTGTTCTTAAGAGATACATTTAAGAACTTATTCTAAATGTTGGCACTTAACTTGATTATAGGCTATCATTTACCGTGTCAGTGCCACACTCCATGTGAAAACTTCAGCGCTTTTCGCAATGTGCTGGGGAATCATCGGATAGCAGCTCTCTTCTCACTCACACCTGATCCGCTGATACTGTACATATTGGGAAGCCAGACTAGATCACACCCTGGACGCGCGCATGTTTCTGGACATATCATAAACGGCTAAACTTCTGTCATCTCTCAATGATGTTTCATCTCATTCACTCACATATGCTCCTGTCGCCATCATCTAAAATCTGTAAATATGCACAGTTTTATAAAAATAAAAAAAAGTAGTAGTATATATTGTTGCTGTTGCACATTTCATAGTTGCTCTGCATACTCTAGATCAGTGTTTCTCAACTGGTGGTTCTGAGTGGGTCACGGAGTGTACAGTCAAAGAAACAACAAAAAACTTAATTCTAAATGTTTTTCTGCTGCGAGACTTTGAGAGATGTGCATGAAAGCTGTTGATGCTTTTTTTTTAAAGTAAAAAAAGTAAAGACTGCCTGAGAAAAATGTGCTGTCCCGATTCAGTATCTGCGGTCAGATAAGATGTTGTCAGGCTTAATGTCAGTCTAATTATTCTACTGTTATTTTTGTAACATGTTATGAAATAAAAAGTCTCTCACCTCAGAAAAATGAACTATCCTGTCCTGTCAGACGTTATACTGTGCTTGTAGCATGCACTCTTAAATTGCATGCGCAAATGTGGTGGCGCACGCTGTATATCATTTCACTAAAGCGCAAAAGAAACTACGAGCATGCAACGTGTGAAATAAAAGTAAAGTACCAATAAATAACATAACTGGTACTTCGTGTGTTAGCTGGGAAGGATTTGCATGAAGGTATTATATTTTTTAAAACAAATTATATATTTATATATATATTATATCATAAAGTGGGTCGCGGCTTGATGACCATGGGAAAATGTGGGTCCCATGGCCAAACCAGTTCAGAAGCACTGCTCTAGATTAATGCAAAGACTGCAGTTAATGTATGTTGTATGTGGTCTTGGAAACAAATGATGTGTTAGTTTCATTTGAATCTGTCAATAATCGTTATAATATTGAATGCGGGATATAATGTTGTGAGATTAATGCTATAGGACTATATTTAAAGCATTATAAATTTGCGACATTATTATAATCCCGACAGAATGTAACGGTGAAAACAAGACATCATATATGAGACCCTGGACCACAAAACCAGTCTTAAGTCGCTGGGGTATATTTGTCGCAATAGCCAAAAATACATTGTATAGGGCAAAATTATCTAATTTTTTTTTAATGCCAAGAATCATTAGGATATTAATTAAAGATCATGTTCCATGAAGATATTTTGTAAATGTCCTACTGTAAATATATTAAAACTGAATTTTTGATTAGTAATATGCATTGCTAAGAACTTAATTTGGACATCTTTAAAGGCGATTTTCTCAATATTTAGATTTTTTTGCACCTTCAGATTCCAGATTTTTAGCCAAATATTGTCCTATCCTAACAAACCATACATCAATGGATAGCTTATTTATTCAGCTTTTAGATGATGTTTAATTCTCAATTTCGAAAAAATCGACCCTTATGACTGGTTTTGTGGTTCATAACTAATGTAGTGAGTAGCTTTTAATCTAACCTACATATTCCATATTCCAGGATGATAACACCACGATTGTGAAAGAGTGATTCAGTGTTTGCACTCTTTTTTTGCCTATTTTTTAAGTTGAGGGGGCAAATAGTCTAGTTCGGTCAACTTACAAACTAGTTGAAACAGCGAAAATTTTAAATGCTAAATTGAATGAACAAATTCAGAAACTGCAAGGTCAACTTAAAAAAATAAAATAACTAAAACAACTAAACTGTGATTTGTTTTATTATTTATTTATTTGTTTGTTCATTTTATGTATTTATTTTTTTTACAGTGCAGCTATAGTAACCACTACATCTTATGGCTCTCTCATATGACACCCCCTCTTGCCCATAATCCTTGCCTTAACAGCTGCCAGGGCCATATGATTCTTATTCACCAATAACCCCTCCCAAACACACCCCCTCAAATTTAACATAGGTCATGCAGGAGTCCCCATATATAATATAACACACACACATGCCCGCACACACACACACACACAAACATGCACACACACATGCACACCCACTCAAACTCACACGCTCATTCTGACAAGCTGCCAATCTGCAGCCAGTAAATTATTAACTTTTTTTTAAAGACTTTTTCATTGTTTCAAGTGTTCTATGTTAGACAGATAGAAGTGCACACAGACATGACCACAAGCAGTGTACTGTACAGAAAAATTTACTGTACAGAAAAATACTTTGCCTGTGCACATTTGTTTTCAGATACAAAAAGGTATGCAACAGAGAATGTTACCATGTTTCAAGTTGTATCAATAAAACACTATTTTAAGGAGGAGTTTCTCAAATGCCTTCTAAAATATCAAAAGCATGTTCTGTATAGTAAAGACAAAAGAATGAAAAATTAAGACACGGCCCTCATTACTCCTCTGAGAGATCTATTTGTTTTGGGGAAGGGGTGGTGACTGTCTGTGTGCTTGCATTTATGTTGCTATTCATTTTGTAAAATACATGATTGCTAAAAGATTTTTCAACACTCTCATATGTGGTATCACCCCCAGGAATCACACTAATTAATGTCTGCCCTCTCTTAAAAGAGAACAATTAAAGAGAACTCAACTCATGGAAGTGCCTAACCCAAAAACCCAGTAAGCTGTGTGTAGGTGTAGGTGTAGGTGTGTGTGTGTGTGTGTGCGTGCGCATGTGTTTGAGTGTGAGTGTGTGCAGAGCAGCAGCACAATAAAAGCATATGCCAAAAAACAATACACAAGGGCAAAGAAGGTGAAAGACACACATACATACAAAAGGAGAAAGAGGAGAACAAAGAAAATGACAAAATGACAAAAAAAAAAAGGTCAAAATAAACTACAAAAAGAGTGAAATAACTAGTAGTTGTATTTTCTCCAACACATAGTGAGAGGCTTACTGAGTAAAGTAAAGTAAAATTAAATAAAATAAAACTTTTACAAATATCTTTATATCATAATGTCATCAGTTTATCATTAATATTAATATTAAATATTAAATATCAACAACTTAAGCTATATTATCCTGACCTATGACAAAGCAAGAAAGAAAGAAAGAAAGAAAGAAAGAAAGAAAGAAGCAAGTATTTAGAGACGGTAAAAATGACAGAAAGGAAGATGCACTCCAGAACAAAGAGAAATTGAATCCTTGATTTTTTTTCCAGCATGCCTATTCAGAGTAACTGAGAAGAAAGAAGTGTAACAAGTTGACAGTGACACATTGAATAACCTGTCAGAGTGTCTGAAATTAAATGAAATAAAATAAAATAAAATGTCGCTTTGCTGCAGCTCCAGAGTTATCAGTCACATGGTGGTTTCAGCTCAAGCAATTTGTTAAAAAAGGATCAGTACCTCTGGAGCTGCAAATTTAATTTGTTTCCCTACCAGGACTATTATAGGTTAACTGTTAAAAAGAGTGAAAATCATAAAAAGTTGTGTATAGGTCTCAACTATTGTCTACTGGCTTGACCTGTTTTTTCTTGCCCTGCCAAAGTTTTCACTGACCCCATGACAAAAAGTTGTTGTTTCTTTGGTTTCGATCCAAGTAACTTAGTAATTAAATATCAACAACTTAAGCTATATTATCCTGACCTATGACAAAGCAAGAAAGAAAGAAAGAAAGAAAGAAAGAAAGAAAGAAAGAAAGAAAGAAAGAAGCAAGTATTTAGAGACGGTAAAAATGACAGAAAGGAAGATGCACTCCAGAACAAAGAGAAATTGAATCCTTGATTTTTTTTCCAGCATGCCTATTCAGAGTAATTGAGAAGAAAGAAGTGTAACAAGTTGACAGTGACACATTGAATAACCTGTCAGAGTGTCTGAAATTAAATGAAATAAAATAAAATAAAATGTCGCTTTGCTGCAGCTCCAGAGTTATCAGTCACATGGTGGTTTCAGCTCAAGCAATTTGTTAAAAAAGGATCAGTACCTCTGGAGCTGCAAATTTAATTTGTTTCCCTACCAGGACTATTATAGGTTAACTGTTAAAAAGAGTGAAAATCATAAAAAGTTGTGTATAGGTCTCAACTATTGTCTACTGGCTTGACCTGTTTTTTCTTGCCCTGCCAAAGTTTTCACTGACCCCATGACAAAAAGTTGTTGTTTCTTTGGTTTCGATCCAAGTAACTTAGTATTATAACAGAGATTTAGATTTTAGACCGATATGGATTTTTTTTATAATCAACACAGGTGCAAGATTATTTGTATATTTATCTGTCCAATAACTGATATAAGGAACTGATATTTATTTCATATTTTACTTCTGTTTTTGTTTAATTTCATCTTCCTATCACAACTATAAAAACATGCAGCAGAAACAATAATGTTAACAACAGGTTAAATAAACTGACAAAGTCGAATATTTTCAAATGGAGAACATAAATAAATGACAAGGGAGTCTATTAACTTTGCATAAATGTAATAATTAATGTTAAACTACAGTTTAAAGTGTTGGATGTAAAGCTAGAAATAAGACATTAACTCTTGAGTTAGAAGGTGACACTTTAAATTATGGACTATCACTATTAACTAAGAGTTTTTCCTCAACAAACTCTTTATTTGCTGCTTATTGATAGCAAGTAAGGTAGTTATTGTAGTAGTTATGTTTTGTATAGAGTAGGGTTAAGGGATCCAGAATACGGTCATGCAGAATAAGGCATTAATATGTGCTTTATAAATACTAATAAACAGCCAATATGCTAGTAATATGCATGCTAATAAGCAACTAGTTAATAGTAAATAGTGTTCCCTAATCTAAAGTGTTACTGAGTTAAGAGTTTTGGTTGGCCCCCAATGTTTCTGTATTGCAATTCCATAAAAAGAAGGAAAGAAGAAGTGCTCATATGTCCAGACTCATTTAAAAAAGTATTATTTGTATGTGATTTGGTCACAGAGAAACAATGATGTAACAGTGAACTGAACTGAAGTTATATTACAAAAAATAAAAATAAAAATAAATAAATAAATAATAATTTTGTATGAATTTGTCTTTTCAAGCCCAATAAAAGGCAAAAGAGAACTCAATTTGGTACAAAAGTCAGTAACACTTTATTTTAAGGTCCAATTCTCACTATTAACTTTAGTTGCTTATTAGCTTGCATATTACTAGCATATTGTCTGTTTATTAGTACTTATTAGACACATATTAATGCCTTATTCGGCATGACCATATTCTATATCCCTAACCTTGACCCAATACCTAAACTTAACAACCACTTTACAAACAATTAATGAGCCGCAAATTAGTTGTTTATTGAGGGAAACTCTTAGTTAATAGTGAATATGTGTTCCCTATTACCCAAAAGTTAAATAGCAAAACCGATCCCAAAATGAGCTAATATTTCTTTTGTAACACAACGATAATAGATGGTGGGAAGCCTCTTTTCCGTTTTGGGGAGTTATTATTAGTATTATTATTATTTTCAAATTGACTGGGTAAAACCAATAGTGTGAATGTAATGTGGACTGTGACCCTATCTCAAGTAAAAAGAAGTCACTCAAATGTAATGATCATTTAAGTGCTGTTTAAGTTAGCTGACTGATGTAACAGGATTCATACTGGATGTGTTATTTGCAGTCACACAGTGTACAGGAGGTTGGGTGTAGCTGTCAGGGGTCCTTGCAGTAAATACTGTACAGAAATGCACTATGGTATGTCATCCGAGGGGGTACTGTGTATTCTATTTTGATGGGTTCTTGTCCCACCACGTATCTGACCTTGTCAAACTAAACATAAAGCGTCCACTCAGCGTATTCCTGCAGCACTATTGTCACAGCAACTGCTGCACCATCAATCGCCTTGCAGATTTGTTGTCACCATAGCAACATCCTCTGTGATTACTTGCAGTCTATAGCCCGCTCACTCAGCAAAACAGAGAGAAAGAAAGAAAGACAGAAAAAAAACCTTCTCCTGAATGGTTAGACAGATAAGGGCATGTGTGGGGAAATGAGTCTGATTGGCTGTGAGTGAGATCATCCGCATATTAAGAAGCTTTTATTATAGTTTTGTTTCTGGCAGCACAAAGGCTGTGCTGAATTTTAATAATGGACGTCCGTCTTCTTCTGAAGGTAACTGCATCCACCCCTCCTTTAACTGCTCTTACAGCATTGATGTTGAAAGAGAGATATCTTAGCTTTGTACTGCACACACTAGTCACCGAATGGAATACAAATGACCTGATGGACAAAGAAACTGAACCACACTGGACTTTGGTGGTGGTCTTTGTAATTTATTTGGTTGAAATGAAATGAAATAAAAACATATAGCTGCAAACTGTGATTATCAGGGTTTAAGCACCAACGGCTCATGTAGATGATATGGTGATACAACTGCCATGCATGTATGTTTGTATGTATTATGGAGTCTTTAATTAGGGCATCAATATGTTCGGGCTTGTCTGCCAACTTGACAACTACGCTATCAATAATATTAGGAATATATGCACTTTGAGTAAATACTTATAGTTTCGGAGATAATGGAAACTCAGTATATTTATAATCCTTTCATAATAATTATATTTACACTAAAATTATGAGACACATTCCCATTAATAAGAATGGCTGATTTTTAAGGAATTGCTGTTAGCCCCTCAAGCATCAAAACTATTTATAAGCCACGGCCACAAATATATTGACCTAAGTCTTCACAATTATTAAATGACTCAAAATTATAAAACAAATAGTTTGCCTCATTTGGTTGAAATGAAATGAAATAAAAACATATAGCTGCAAACTGTGATTATCAGGGTTTAAGCACCAACGGCTCATGTAGATGATATGGTGATACAACTGCCATGCATGTATGTTTGTATGTATTATGGAGTCTTTAATTAGGGCATCAATATGTTCGGGCTTGTCTGCCAACTTGACAACTACGCTATCAATAATATTAGGAATATATGCACTTTGAGTAAATACTTATAGTTTCGGAGATAATGGAAACTCAGTATATTTATAATCCTTTCATAATAATTATATTTACACTAAAATTATGAGACACATTCCCATTAATAAGAATGGCTGATTTTTAAGGAATTGCTGTTAGCCCCTCAAGCATCAAAACTATTTATAAGCCACGGCCACAAATATATTGACCTAAGTCTTCACAATTATTAAATGACTCAAAATTGTTTTTAATGTATTTTTGTCAGGCTTATGTCATGATGGCACGTACCAAATGTCATGCCATTTAAAAAGTAGGTTTTTCAAAAAAGGGTGAAATGGCAAAAAAAATAAATTCTTGCAAAAAATGAATATCCTTTAAATAAACTTTGGAGGGCACTCAAGGATTCAAAGAAATAACACATTTTTTATTTTAACCATCACGGATCCAGAGTAGTGCCAATTTGTGGCAAGTTCTTATTCAAAATTTAATACATAGCATACTATAGACATCTTGTACGTATCTGCTAAATGTCATAATATTTGACATTCAGATTTGACATTATAAGCTGCTGAAGATTGAATCATGTTCATTTGTTTGTTGAGTGATATTTAAATAAAAAGTTAGCATTTACCCCAAAGAAGATGCATACTTGCATACATTTAATTTGATTATACATTTTTCAGTTGTAGCTCCACATATGGGAAGAATTTAACATTAGTCTAAAAACAGCTTTTGTTAAAACCAAGCTGCCAAAATGACTACTTCTTCCTCTTTATTATGTAATAGAGATGAATACATCAGCACAAGAATGCCCGCACCGACACAGATCAATGTCTACTTCTTCATCATCATCTCTTTGACCCGCCCATTGGTGTGTTAATGAAGAAAGAGAAAATGGGATCACTTAACTAAAAGTAACATTACCTTTCAAAGGGTCCTATTGTTAGGAAAGTGGTTGTTTCAACTATGTGAATGTCTCAGCAGAGCATTATTTGTTTGTTTGGTATATTTTACTGTGGGCTTTTTACTAAACCAGTCATAATTCAACACAGGCTTTGCAAACAGACATTTACAGAAAGATATGGACCTGACAGAAATGCGACAACATGTAAGCGTGTTTATTCTTACATATTATGCATATGTAAGGACTCAAATTCAGTCAGATGTTCTTTGTTTGTTTGTTTATGCATTAGTAAGTCAAGCCATTGTCTAAATAGTCAACTTTACATTATTCCTTCTAGTAGCATGAAAATCACCTGTTATTTAAATTGTGCTTAAATTATATACAGAAAGCAAGCAAAGAACACTCTGTTGCTGTCAGTCACAGCTCAGTGAATCAGTTCTGCATTTTCACTAAAAACCCTGTTATAATAAATGACTATATAAGCACTGCACAATGATTCTCTTATTTATTGTGTACTCATAAGACATGACTGCGATAAACTACAATAATATGTAATGGAAGTAGACCTAAATATAATGCTACAATCATAACTGTTCTCGGCAGCTGTAATAGTAAAAACTTTTCAGTATAGTTCCACGTGTAATATATTTCATATGCAAAGATGTTAACCAATCATAGGAATAAGTATTTACATCGAAGTCTTAAATGAGACACAGCCCTTTAAACATGGCTAAAATCAGGGTAGAATGTGGTCTTTTATTTCTTTCTAGATGTTTCTGATGTACAGATCTTACTAATCTAAATCTTACTATTTTATTATAAGTGCACCTTAATAAACCTAAAAAACAAAACAATGTAGTTCATGACCCATCGCATAAAGAAATTAAGATATGTCTTACACCAAACATGTCTCAGCTGTGTGGTTTGATACTGTTGAGTCTAGTACTAGACAGGGGGCTTAAGGTTTACAGTGTAGTGTACAACCACTAGATTGCAGGCGAGTACAGAGAAAGAGAAACAAAATGGCCCCGTCTCTTTGTCTCTTCCTCTCTCTGCCTGTGTTATTCTGGAGAGATACCAGAATTAAGAGGTGCAGTTTTCAGAGGATAATTGTTCCTCTTTCAGAACGTTAAACCAAATTGCACTCCGTTCTAATCAAGGGTTAACATCAGTTTCTCACACACGAAAAGTAAACTGAAAAATCAAACCATGCTTTAATAAATTCCACTCAATTCTGCATGATCAAAATTATTATTATTCCACTCAGTAATTATCAGGGGTGTTTGCAAAGGCAAGCAACACCATTATTTAAATGTTTGTGCTACAGACATGAATTATACTCAAATCATGTAGCTTGTTTGTGTACTACAATTTTTAACCTGGCAGATAATAAAATGTGACAAGTTTTGTACATGCAAGCATCTTTTTCTTCAAAAAATTTAAAAACCTAGTTGGCGGTGCAGATTAAAGCTTTTCGACAGAGACTGTTTCCTTGATGCTTATATGAATCAACAAGGATCTGTAAGCATTTTAGCTCATACATACAGTAAACTCAATAACCCCTCCACACATGCTCACACATTCACAATCGCACCTCCGGAAGGACGTGCAGACTGGCAGACTAGTCCACCCCAGCTGGGCTCCGTCTTTGTGCAGAGATGTTGTTGCCTAGCAACCAGCCATAGCAGCTGCCGATACTGAGAGAGAAGAGAGGAGACACACCTCTCAACACAAGCATCATGCAGCACTTTGACCTCCACATGAAAATTGCTGCAGACAGCGTCACAGAACACCGATTTTACAAGCTTAGCAAGAAAACAATGATGTATGATATGTCATACAATACAATGTTTCTAGCATCTTTTTCCAATTGTTTTGATATCAGCTCCATCCACAAAATGACAAGCAAATTGTCTGGTAAATAACTGGCCACTCCATAGAGCTTAATGCATTTGGAATTGTTAAAGAGAAAATGGCCCAAAAAGTGTTAGCTTCAGATGCCACACCCAAATTTTGATGCAGCTTAAGCACACAAATGACAAGAGCTTCCTCAAAATGGCAAGCTAAAAAAAAAAAAAAACAAGCAACAGGAAGCTAGTCATTATAATTAATTAACAATAACACCAATTAATCAACACTAACACTAAAGGGCTTTTCATACTGAAAGCGAAAATTTGGCGTGAATGTTCAGCGCGATGACGCTTTTGAATCGAAACAATAGATCCCTATGAGGCTATTCACACCAGGCGCAATCATTCGCGGTGCGAATTAGCGAGGAATTTATTTTCGTCCTGTGTGTCGATTTTTTCCCCATCGCTCCACGATGAAACGGGCCGTCCAATCAGATTTGAGTTTAGATCACGTGCCCAGAGCAGCTGCTGTTGCACAAAAGTGTGAGAATGGTGGCGCTGTTTCGAAAACCAGTGTAAACAAACACCGAAGAAGAGTATCCTGGTAGAGAGAAGAGAATGGATGCCGAGTTCCTGTTATCTTTGGTATATGAGAACAGATTTAGGCCCAATCCCAATTCTACCCCTTAGCCCTTCCCCCTTTTCCTGTCTCAATTCTCTTTTGGTTGGAGAGGTAGGGGTAAGGGGAAGGGCCAGACAGCCCTTCAAATTGAGATTTTTCGGGACCACACTTCAAACGAAGGGGTATGAATTATCTCAGCGTAAACCGGCTTCAGGGGCAACATGGCTGCCCGAGCGAACAAAAAGACACATAAATGTAAGCATTTTTGGCATTAATAATTTTTTTTACGAAAAGTAATCATTTGTTTTATGTTACATTCAATCGTGAGTTCATAAGCGCGATGACGCTTTTGAATCGAAACAATAGATCCCTATGAGGCTATTCACACCAGGCGCAATCATTCGCGGTGCGAATTAGCGAGGAATTTATTTTCGTCCTGTGTGTCGATTTTTTCCCCATCGCTCCACGATGAAACGGGCCGTCCAATCAGATTTGAGTTTAGATCACGTGCCCAGAGCAGCTGCTGTTGCACAAAAGTGTGAGAATGGTGGCGCTGTTTCGAAAACCAGTGTAAACAAACACCGAAGAAGAGTATCCTGGTAGAGAGAAGAGAATGGATGCCGAGTTCCTGTTATCTTTGGTATATGAGAACAGATTTAGGCCCAATCCCAATTCTACCCCTTAGCCCTTCCCCCTTTTCCTGTCTCAATTCTCTTTTGGTTGGAGAGGTAGGGGTAAGGGGAAGGGCCAGACAGCCCTTCAAATTGAGATTTTTCGGGACCACACTTCAAACGAAGGGGTATGAATTATCTCAGCGTAAACCGGCTTCAGGGGCAACATGGCTGCCCGAGCGAACAAAAAGACACATAAATGTAAGCATTTTTGGCATTAATAATTTTTTTTACGAAAAGTAATCATTTGTTTTATGTTACATTCAATCGTGAGTTCATATTTATGGTCATGTTACTCAAAGAAATGTTTGCAAAAAATTGCTAATATTTGC
This sequence comes from Sinocyclocheilus grahami, assembly GCF_001515645.1. Taxonomy (NCBI): domain Eukaryota; kingdom Metazoa; phylum Chordata; class Actinopteri; order Cypriniformes; family Cyprinidae; genus Sinocyclocheilus; species Sinocyclocheilus grahami. The sequence goes on from NW_015506930.1 coordinate 69,905, forward strand.
TAACTAACATCATATCATTATAGACTGCACGATAGTGCCACAACATATGTTCATGTCTGATCAGGGCGATAACCACCGTAGACATTGAGGGGGGCTAGTTCCCCCAATAATTATAAAACGCTAAACCCTTTTCTCAAATATTGCCAATTCGAGAGAGAGCGAGAGAGCGAGAGAGATGAAAGATGCGTGTATGCGTATCTGTGCGTTTCTATTTTTAGAGTGAGTTTACTTAAAAAACAGCGATGTTATCCTCTTGTTGAGGGGGGCTAGTCCCCCCAATAATTAGAAATCGCTAAACCCTTTTCTCAAATATTGCCATTTTGAGAGCAAGAGAGAATGAAAGATGCGTGTATGCGCATCTGTGCGTTTCTCTTTTTAAAGTGAGTTTACTTAAAAAACAGCGATGTTATCCTCTTGTTGCTGGAAAATATAAGATTCAGTAATTAAACTGTTATTAATAAAAGTCGTGGGGAGGCGTTCCTGTTTTCTTCCACATGCGCGAGTGTTACAAGTCAGAGCGCGTTAACTCTCTAGATCTTCCGTGTTTATAAAAACGAGTGAAACATTTTTCTACACATGAAATGTGAAAGCAAATAGACATATGATTATGACGATATATTTTCTGTATGTGTTTTGTATGCAGCTCATGGTAATTTTATAACAATAAAGGATGTTTATGACAATAAGCAGTGTGGCGTTATTAAACATAGCCTACAAAGAGTGCATGTCTGCCTATTATAGAATCAAAATCAACTATAAATCACAATCGGAAGTTATTACAAGCACTCGATGATGGTTTATAGTGGGTTTTAAGCAAAAAACATTAATAATCACATAAATGTTCAAATGTGGCTTGATGCTAATTTTGTACTTATATTTATATTTTAAGCTGTTTTCTTGTAAGCATTATAGATAGTTTGTGTTTCTGGCGTATTAAACTTTATAAACTTTATTTAGCTATATTTAATGCTGTATATTGAGCAGTGGATGATGTTAAATCCATATATGAGATACATATCGGAGTAAAAATGCATTGCTGGTCGGCACCACCTAGCGTGCAGGCGTGAATTAGCAGAAGGCGACCAATCGTTTCGTGCTCGGTGTGAAAGCAACGTTCGTCAGCGATTCGCCTTGCCTTTTCGCATCGCACTCAGTGTGAAACGGCCTTAAATATGACACCTAGCCCTATAAGTAGTGTCTTCCAGCCTAAGAGGGCAGTTCATAGCCAGAATAGTAATAGTAATATAGTTTAAGTTTTCAAAAGTGTTCCACATGTAATATGTTATAAAATTATGTTACTCAATTATAGGAGTAGGCATTTACACTGAAGTCTTAAAGGAGACACAGCCTTTTAGACAACCCTCAACACAACCATCACGCCAACAGTTCATGGCCAGAACAAGCAGCAGTGTGGATTATACTTGTTGATATTTAAAAAGCAGAATACATGGAGGTCACACTTAAAAATGTCTGGAAATATGATAAATATCAGAACAAGCGCGGCCATTTCTACCTTCACTTCCGATGTCATCCTCAAACTGGTATTTGTTATCACATTATTTAAATATATTATCGTAACCATAAACACACTGGTTGGTAAAATAGTCTTACCATTTACCACCCTTTGTTATTCTTCTAGTTATATGCCTATAGCAGCTAATTAATTGGAAGTCTCGCATATTCACAGAAAATAGCTTACTTCCGCATTGCAAAAGGCGGTATACAAATGATGCAAGCATCATTAGTAAATTTTTGTTCACACAGGTATACAGCTGAGTAACCAGAGGTGTAGTTTCATCACATTTACATGGTCCATTAACATTTGACAACCTTAAATATTTTCAGTCTTCATTTTCAGTATATATGTTGTTATATTTCTTTTATAATGTAAAGACATTTCTACATATATATATATATATATATATATTTTAGTATGGCTTAACTGTCCAAATACTGTTTCGGGCCACTGTATTTTTTCCCCTGGCTGTGAAGGGTGACCATCCATGAAGTGGATTTTCCAACAGGGTCTCCAAACCTGACCTGGGATTTAAATTCCAAATAACCTTTAGCATGATAACAACATGAGATGCTTTATTGCAAGAAGAATACACTTGATACTTCGAGATGACCTGACATGTTGCTGTTGTCTAGACCAGTGTACCTGATTTCAGTTATTAGTGTTGAAAATATGTCTTGTGTGAGATGTGCCTTTCTTTATACTATGAACTATGGGTAGACGTATCATTTTCATCTAATCTCTATTTTGCAAATTAGAAACAGGTTCTTAACTCATTAGGGTGAGATAAAGAGGGGCAAAAAACATGTTTTTATAAATGTTCATAAATTGAATGAGGGGTACAGTAGATGAGACTGACAGACAAGAACAAAGGTGACTGAAGGAGAAAAAAGAAAAGAAAAAGAAAAAGGTTAACAGAGGGTCACATTCCTCCTGCTCTACAGATGCATGTTACAGCTGTAATCAATGATTATATCAAAGTAAGGCAGGCTTGAAGGATTAAAGGTCCAATGATCCATATAAAAAAGCAAGCGCATATTCAGCTGCACATTAACAAACACAGCACAGTCAGCTGATGTTTAATATGCAGCTATATATATATATATATATACAGTGGGTACGGAAAGTATTCAGACCCCCTTAAATTTTTCACTCTTTATCCATGAAGTGGATTTTCCAACAGGGTCTCCAAACCTGACCTGGGATTTAAATTCCAAATAACCTTTAGCATGATAACAACATGAGATGCTTTATTGCAAGAAGAATACACTTGATACTTCGAGATGACCTGACATGTTGCTGTTGTCTAGACCAGTGTACCTGATTTCAGTTATTCGTGTTGAAAATATGTCTTGTGTGAGATGTGCCTTTCTTTATACTATGAATTATGGGTAGACGTATCATTTTCATCTAATCTCTATTTTGCAAATTAGAAACAGGTTCTTAACTCATTAGGGTGAGATAAAGAGGGGCAAAAAACATGTTTTTATAAATGTTCATAAATTGCAGAGTAAGGGGCTGAGGCAAACAGAGTAATCCAGAAAACAGGCAGAATAACAAGATCAGGAACCGCTGACACAGGACTAAGCGCTGGGGCTTGAGTGGACACTGGCACAGATTCATGGACTGGAGCAGGTTCTGGAGCAGATTCAACCTATGCTCTCAATGTCAAATGCAGAAACATTAATTTATGAGTTTATGACATCAAGGTTAGATTATTGTAATGCTTTATTGGGTGGTTGCTCTGTGTGCTTAATAAACAAACTCCAGCTGGCTCAAAATGCAACAGCTAGAGTTCTTACTTGAACCAGGGAATATGACCACATTAGACTGGTTCTGTCAACACTGAACTGGCTCACTATTACACATCGTATGCATTTAAAAATGTTGCTAATTACTTATAAAGCTCTGAATGTTTTAGCTTCTAAGTACTTGACAGACCAGCAGAGCTCTTATCGCATTATAGTCCTTCACTTATGCTGCAATCTCAAAAACTGGCCATTTGATAATACCTAGAATAATCGAAGACAACTGGTGGCAGATCCTTTTCATATTTAGAGCCCAAACTCTGGAACAATCTACCTAATGTTGTTCGGGAGGCAGACACATTCTGTCAGTTTAAATCTAGATTAAAGACCCATCTCTGTAACCTGGCATACACATAATACACTATCACATTTCTATAATTCAAATCCAAAAAAGGATTGTTAGGCTGCATTAATTAGGTCAACCTGAACCGGGAACACTTCCCGTAACACCCAATGTACTCGCTACATCCTAAGAAGAATGGCATCTGCACTAATGTTAGTCTGTTTCATTCTTATTCCAAGGTCACCGTAGCCACCCAGATCCAGTTCGTATCCAGATCAGATGGTCACTGCAGTCACCCGGATCCAGTCCGTGCCAGTCCAGATGGTGGATCAGCACCTTGAGACGACCTCTACACCTCTGAATGTCAGCGGAGACCATGTCAACTAGATTAGCCCTAGAGACAGATCCCCAGCGAAGACCTCATCACCTCGATGGCCATCAGCACAAGACCACGAGAACCAGATGAGTCCTCTGCTTAATCTGACTCGTGTTGCAGCCTGGAATTAAACCACACCATGCTGGTTTCATCTGCCAGAGGAGTAATGAGCCTGGTTTTCTCAAAAGGTTTTTTTCTCCATTTCTGTCACCGATGGAGTTTTGGTTCCTTACCACTGTTGCCTTTGGCTTGCTTAGTTGGGGACACAATTTCTGGCAATATTGTTGACTTGATTGCACAGACACTATTTGAAGAGAACTGAACTGAGCTGGATGATGATATCACTGAATCAACAATGAACCGACTTTGACTGAAAAACACTGTTTTCTATTGCACTTTTGCATTATCAGCACACATTGTTTTTGTGTTTAACACTGTAAAGCTACTTTTACACAATCTGTTTTGCATAAAGTGCTATATAAATAAAGGTGACTTGACTTGACTTGATTCATGGACAGGAGCGGGCTCGTGAACTGGAGAGGGCTCAGGAGTGGACTTGTGAACTGGAGCAGGCTGGAGCGGACGCCGCTGCCTCAGAAGTGTGTATAGCCCAGACACACAAAATGGCGACCGCCATTACTGGAAGGTTAGCGGAAGGTGGGAGAACCTCTGAGATCGCCGGGCTTGAGAGCGCTGAGTTCACCGGAATGCCTGCCACTTGCACTGACATCAGTGGTGGGTCCGCCACACTGGACATCAGTCTCGGTTGTCTGGGCACTGCTTTACTAGCTTCAAGAGTAACGTTCATGATGGCCAGAAACACTGGCATGGCATCCATGACGGCTGAAGACTCTGGTGTGGTGGCCATCTTTTGAAGAGGCTCTGGACTGGCAGCCACCTTATGGAGAGGCTCTGGGCTGGCGACCATCTTGTGAATAGGTTCTGGGCTGGCAGCCATAATGGGACAAGACTCTGGAATGGCAGCCGTCTTGCGGACTGGCTCTGGTGTAGCACCCATGTTGTGAACTGGCTCTGGTGTGGGAACCACAGGACAGGAAGGTGCTGAAAGCTCAGGACTAGCGACCATTATAACAGGAAATGCAGGTGACCGTGGAAGGCTCCTCAAACTGTCAGTCAAACCTCATTATTCCTCCCGCCTCTCTCATGAATGACGTGCGGCAGCATCTCAGCTTGTTTGCAGTCTGAAGGTAAATAAAATAACTGTTGATTGAATAAGTACAACATTTTCTTTACTCAAGAAACACTATATTTATAAAGGCTAATGTTTTTTGTATTTGAGGTGCAGAGAAGAGTGTCTTAGCATTTGTTGTCAAGTCACAGTCAAATAGCTTGTGCGAAGCGCTGAATCTTTTATAATATGATACTTGATCAAGTAGCGCGGTAGCGTCAACAAAAGCTACATTATCCAAAGCATTTCTGAAGCTCGAGCGCAAATCAGAAATATAACATCTAAGGATCACTGATCCTGGACCAGTAAAAGTGACGCCACCGACGCTAAACCTCGTAACTCCATTGGCTCCTCAAACTGTCAGTCAAACCTAATTTGTCCTCCCCCTCTCTCGTGAATGAAGTGCGGCGAGCAGTTTGGAGCATTTCAGCTTGTTTGCAGTCTGAAGGTATAAATAAATTAACTGTTGATTGAATAAGTACAGCGTTTTCTTTACTCAGGAAACACTATATTTATAAAGGCTAATGTTTTTTGTATTTGAGGTGCAGAGAAGAGTGTCTTAGCATTTGTTGTCAAGTCACAGTCAAATAGCTTGTGCGAAGCGCTGAATCTTTTATAATATGATACTTTGGCCAAATAACAGAAAAAAACTGAGCGCCCACATAGCGACAGAAAACTGTATAACCTGCAAGTTCATGAAAATGTAAATGCGATGCCCATACCGCCTTTGTGGTGTTAGTGACAGGGAAAAACATTCGCTGGTCAAAAACTTTGTATTTGAACTTGATTTTGGTGAAATGTTACTAATATAATGACACATGCAACGATGCAAATAAACGTAGCCTAAGTTATTTGTAGGCCTACACATCTATATGGTAACACTATACAATAAGATGTCATTAATGTTATCTAATGTATTAACTAACATGAGCATACAATGAACAATACATTTATTACAGTATTTATTCATCTTTGTTAATGTTAGTTAATGAAAATACAGTCGTTCATTTGTTGTTCATGTTAGTTCACAGTGCATTAACTAATTTAACATACGTGACTTTTGATTTCAATAATGCATTAGTACAGTAAATGTTGAAATTAACATTAATAAAAACAGAAGTATTGTTCATTCTTAGTTCATGTCAACCACACTAGTTAACTAATGTTAACTAATGAACCTTATTGTGAAGTGTTACTATTTATATAAATGTATCTGTATACAATAAATCCACAATACCAACAACCAATAGGAGGTTTCTGGCTGACAGCAAAAATGTATTTTGCCTGTCACAATATGAGCTAAATCCGGCCCTGTACATGATACTGGTTTTTGTTGCCAAATTGGTTTGGAACAGTTGTTGAATAAACAACTAAACTGACCCATTATGCCTGTCTATCTGCTTGACTGACAGTTTTATTGATCACTGAGAGAGCATTGACTTATGATGTTGGTTCAATATAAAAATTATAAATAAATAAAAATTGCTTAGATGAAGTAAACTACTTTTGCCATGTTGCTGTAGCTTAGCTTGCTACATTTCACAGGGCTGTAGCTTTAGTGCAGTGAAGCTTAATTTAATGAAGGGTAACTGTTAGCTTAGCTCACTACATTTTCCAAGTAGCTTGCCCAACACTGTTTATAGGTATGTGTTTGAGTTTTTTTTTCTTTTCTTTTAATCTATAAACTACTGACAACATTTCTCCCAAATTCCAAATAAACAATGCCATTAAGAACATTTATTTGCAGAAAATGCCAACTGGTCAAAATAACAAAAAAACTAAAAAAAGATGGAGTGTTTTCAGAGCTCAAATAATGCAAAGAAAACAAGTTCATGTTCATTTTCAAGCAACACAATACTAAAATTTAGGAAGAGTTTAAAAATCAATATTTGGTAGAATAGCCCTGATTTTCAATCACAGCTTTCATGCGTCTTGGCATGCTCTCCACCAGTCTTTCACATTTCAGTTAGGTGACTTTATCCCACTCCTGGCACAAAAAATCAAGCAGCTTGATCACATTCCAAAGGTTTTCAATGGGGTTCAGGTCTCGAGATTGGACTGGCCATGACATGATCTTGATCTGGTGGTCCTCCATCCACACCTTGATTGACCTGGCAGTATGGCATGGAGCATTGTCCTGCTGTAAGAACTAATCCTCAGAGTTGGGGAACATTGTCAGAGCAGGAGGAAGCAATTTTTCTTCCAGGACAAACTTGTACATGGCTTGATTCATGCTCCCTTCACAAAGATGATTGTGCCTGATTCCAGCCTTGCTGAAGCAACCCCAGATCATCACGATCCTCCACCAAATTTAGAGTGGGTGAGAGACAATGTGGCTTGTAGGCCTCTCCAGGTCTCCATTTAAACATTAGACAACCAGGTGTTGGGCAAAGTTGAGAATTGGGACTCATCAGAAACGGTCGAATCCTTATGGTCTTTTGCAAACCTCTGCCTGGCTCTCCTTTGCTTCTCATAGATCAAGGGCTTTTTTCGATTTTTCACGACTTTACTCCTGCTCCGTTTGAACCGTCCTTGCCGTGCACTTCACCCCAGCTGCCGTTTGCCACTCTTTTTGTAGGTTACTTGGTGTCATCCTACGGTTGTTGAGTGACATTCGAATGAGTTGGCGGTCATCCCGGTCAGTGGAGAGATGTTTCTGCCGATCTGTAGCTTTGTTGTCCCCAATGTAAGCAGACCGACCTTGTTCTCATGAACCGCTGTCTTTAAAATTGAGGATGGAAGCAACCTGACTCTCACTGTATCCCTCTGGCAGTAAATCCAGAAATGAACCCTTCTTTTCCTCAATAAAACCTTTTCTTTTCAACTCTTTTGGCATGGTCAGTAGTTATCATTTGATTCTAAATACTTTTGAGATACTACTAGCACTGTTTTTGCCATCCAGTTGGTCCTATTGCAAGAGGATAGGGATGACCACAGCAGATACTTTTCCTTGTTAAATTAGATTTGGTTAAGGTGATCCCCTAATCAGCTCATCATTCTGAAAAGTGAGTTGTACCCTGATTGGCCAGCTATCCAGTGTGTTATGATTGGCTGAATACCTCAAGCGTGTGATGGAAATGTTACACCACTTACCATACTGTGATGCCCTGTGTCCCGACGCGACAAAACAAAAACAATAAAACACATTACAAACTAGGCATTTGTTGCATCCAGTGGGGACATAATTATTGATTATAATAACTTATACTGTCTTTTTACGCATTGCGTTGCGTATCGTGCTGAGTAAACATAAAACCGTGTCTGGAGAAACGACAAACAACAAGCGCTACACTGCTCAAAACTCGCATTTGAGTCATCAGTGGCAAATTCTTTAAATATAAAAAACGTACTTACAGGCTGTGAGTCGGAAGCACCAGACTGTCCCTGCAAAGTTGGAACTGCCCCACTTTATAGAAATAAACACCGGCATTGTAGGCTACTCTCAAAGGAAACAGTCCTCATCCTCCACAAAATGCGCTGCACACATCTGAATATTTGGGTTGTACTGTTCACAGTGCCTTCACGTCATGGCAGCGGCGGCAACAACAATACTACAGAGCGAATAAAAGTTACGCCTTCTTTCTTTACGTGAACATTTGGGAGGCATTATGCAAATCTTCCCACATCGTGACGTAGATATGTGGGGGTGTGTTAGAAAGAGCCGTTTTAGGTAGGCGTGGTTGACTCTTAACTTTTATAAAGAATATCTCTTTGGATTTGAAACATTAGTCTTTGCAACTTTACAGATTTTCTTTATGCACTAAGAGCATGTAACACTCCAAAGAGAAAGGAAAAATTGAAATCGCATCATATGACCCCTTTGAGAAGAATAAGGTGTGCCTGTGTTGGAATTCAACAGAATGGAATGGCCGCCATACATGTAGAAATGCTGATTTACCATAATGCCTGAGAACGCGGAGATCGCTCATGATCTAGCAGACGGTTGGAGACGGCTCTTCCTATCTCCACCCGTGTTTGCTAGATTTAGAGCTCGTTTGTTTGTCAAGGAGATTGATGTTGATCATGTGACTGAATGCAGTTCTCAAAAGTCTTGTGATCAAATGTTCTGTATGTGTTTTATGGCCTTATTTCATTGACTTTAAAATTTTTGTTTTTCACTAAGCACGCATAAACGTTGTTTTCTCAAAAACACAATCATGTACATACATGCTGCTCACATATTATTGTAGCCCAGTTTGTGCTGATTACAGTGTTATTAAACTTTAGACATTCAAATGTTTGTAAGCAACTGAAAAAAGCATAAATGTCAGGGCATGTCAAAACTTTTCCAGGCCCCAAAACACCCTCGGACCCCAGAGGGTTAACTTGATGAATCTAGTTATAGTATCAGTTGATAGGGGACTTTTAATTAGGAGATGGAAATCGGTATTTTAGCTACTGGTACTAACAAGAAACATTCATTTCAGGAGTCAAAGGAAAATGATTTATAAGAACACCAATATAAAATACTTATGGCAAAATACTGATGGAATGATGGGAAAGATTATGGTTTATACTCTGATCCAAATCCTTCCATTAGTGAGAGGTTGAATGAATGGCTAAATTGTATGTGGCATAAAACACAGACTCCCACAGGAAACATAAAACCTTGTCAAGCTGAATTTGATTATTGCAGTGTTTTGTGTGTGTGTGTGTGTTTGCCATATTGGTTTATTTCTTTGAATGTAAAAATACTCAATAAATTAAACAAGAGTTAATTTACTCTGACTTATGAATGTTGGTTTCCTGTCACATGCAAAAAGTTTGCACTGCATGAGCCACAATACAATACACTGCTAGACACAACAAACTGGTAGAAATTTGTCAGCTGGTAGAGATTTTGTATTAAATTACCGTCCACACATATAAGTCACTGGTCATAAAGGGGTACTGAATAGATTTTTTTCAAGGCATATTGCGTTTAAACAGTCAAATGTTCTAACTGGCTTCCAACCTAATGTGCAGCTAATGGTAAGAATTAGGTATGTGTGGAGAAAACCAGGCACTGCTCATCACCGTCATCACCCGGGTGCTGGTAGCTTGATATCTGTGTTTTAACTAAACTCATTTAAGCTTTGCCAGTTTAAACATTTAAGAGCCAGCGGACGCGAGCTTGCGTGCGCAGTGAGAAGATTTGTGCATGAGCTGACTGCGCTCATCCGAAGCGAACCTCATAACGCGCGCAAATATTAAGCTCTCTGAAGTATTGTGTTTAAATGGACAAATTCACACAAAAAATATTGTTGGTAAGTGTCCTATAGCAGACATAGCTGGCTGAACATACTGTATCAGTGCTCTGGATCAGTGCATTCTCTTAAAGTGACAGCACTTAATATTAATCAAACAGTAACAACAAAGAATTCACTCACGGCTCTTGATTGAATAGCTTTTGTAACTTTAATAAAGATTCATATTTAATTTATACAGTGAAATATGCAATGCTGTTTTACATTTCATAACTTTATTCAATTTCTGTACCTAAAAACGTCCCAATGAGACGCTGCGTCGGAAAACACTAGGGGAACGCCTTCAGCGATAC
>NW_015506930.1:80625-82188 GCF_001515645.1 Sinocyclocheilus grahami
CTGAAGATGTAGAGGGGGCTGGAAGACGGTATGAGTTACTTAAAACGAAAAAAGAAAAAACTGTTGCTCTTTTCAAAACCTAGTGAGCCATTACAGTTTTTCAATAAATGTCTTAATCTAAGAAGTGGTCTGCGTTTACTAATTTATGTAGGAGAAAAGTGGGATATAAAAATGCAGTGTTTTTGTATATTTTGATTATTAGAGCTTGCCATGCAGCTTTCTGTCAGTGTGTCTGACAAGCATGATGACTGTATTTGCACACCATCCTGCATTTTAAATGTCAGAAAATGTACAGAAACGCTGAACAATAAACACACAGTTTTCCTGCATTCAAGGAGTAATTGTCTGTATTCTGAAGAGAGAGAATGAAACTACAGGAACATTAACCTTGTTCCAAAACCTACATACTAAACAAAATATATACCTACATTTTTTATTCATTCCATCTGTCGTCTTGGATGTTATGTCTGTTACGTTGAACTTGTCACAATGCATGTGGGATGGCTGTACGTGCAGGGGGTTGCGTCCCATTTTAGATCTGCGCCTATTGAACCGCTCAGTCATGCGACTGAAGTTCAGAATGCTCACACTCAAACAAGTCGTGTCTCAGATCAGGTCAGGGGACTGGTTTGTCACGATCGATCTGAAAGATGCATATTTCCATACCTCCATCCTTCCTCATCACAGGGAGTTCCTGAGGTTAGTTTTTGGGGGCAAAAACCTACCAATACTGGTTCTTCCTTAGGCCTTGCACTCTCACCCCACACTTTCACGACTCAACCACATCGACGATTGGTTGATATTAGCTCAGTCAGAGAGGATGGTGGTTCGACATCGAGATGTCGTTCTCGCTCACACGAAAGAGCTGGGGTTAAGACTTAACGCCAAGAAAAGTGTGCTTTTTCCAGTACAGAGAACTACTTATCTGGGCGTGGTGTGTGATTCGACCACGATGCAGGCATGTATGTCTCCTGCTCGGATCGAGTTGATCCTCACCTCAGTCGCGAGAGTAAGAGAAGGCCGACCACTCACTGTCAAGCAGTTCCAGACTGCTTGGGCTGATGACAGCTGTGTCCAACGTGATAACTCTTGGCCGGCTGTACATGAGACCCCTACATTGGTGGCACATGAACAAGGGGTTCTCCCTGTGAGGAAACCCGCTTCGCATGCTTAAGGTCACGCGGAGGTGCCTACGTGCCTTAGACATGTGGAGGAAACCTTGGTTCTTGTCTCAGGGCCCGGTGCTGGGAGCTCCTTGTCGCCGCGTATGCTAGCGACGGATGCATCCCTCACTGGTGGAGGTGCGTTCATGAGTGGCCACCCTGCCCGAGGTCTGTGAAGTGGTTGCCATCTGACATGGCATTCAATTGTCGGGAGATGCTGGCCCTGTTTCGAGTTCTCCCAGACCTAAGAGGTCACCATGTGTTGGTAACAACACAACGGTGGTCTCTTACATCAACCACCAGGGAGTTCTGCATTCGCGCCCCTTGTACAAGCTGGCGCACCAGATACTTCTGTGGTCCCAGGGCAAACTCCTCTCACTGAGAGCAGTTCACATTCCTG
>NW_015506930.1:83565-84021 GCF_001515645.1 Sinocyclocheilus grahami
TGACTCCCACGACTGCCGTGAGGATCGACTCGATCCGAGCAGGAGTTAAACGTGCCTGCATCGTGGTCGAATTCCACACCACGCCCAGATAAGTGGTCCTCTGTAATGGAGACAGCACACTTTTCTTGGCATTTAGTCTTAACCCCAACTTTCCCATATGAGCGAGAACGACATCTCGATGCCGAACCGCCGTCTGCTCTGATTGAGCTAAAATCAACCAATCTTCGATGTAATTGAGTATGCGGATGCCCTGGAGCCAGGGCAGCATCCACACACTTCGTGAAATTACGGGGTGAGAGTGCTAGGCCAAAGGGAAGGACCCGATATTGGTAAGCCTTGCCCCTGAAAGCAAACCTCAGGAACTTCCTGTGACTGGGAAGGATGGAGACATGAAAATAAGCATCTTATAGCTCTATCATGACGAACCAGTCCTCGGACCTGATCTGAGACACGACC
>NW_015506930.1:86132-95223 GCF_001515645.1 Sinocyclocheilus grahami
AACATAAATCGTGACCGACACACACAGAGAGCCTTTTTTTTTTTTCGCTGAATGACAGAAAAGCTAGCGCCGGCGGCACCTCACGTGCTTTTAAAGCTTCCTGGTCATGATGTCACCCGCCGCGGACGTCTCGCCCATCGTTCGACTGATTACACATATGATTCAGAGCTTGGTATCGCTGAAGGTGTTCCCCTAGCGTTTTCCGACGCAGCTCGAGTTCCCGAAGGGGAACTAATGTTTGACCTACCTAAAAAACCTGAAAATCACAGTTTATTTTATCTTTAAACTATTGTATTTACTTGTGCTGTTGCTTGTAGTTAGATAGATTATTTGTATTTTCATTAATTTTATTTGACAGTATAGTTTTTCCCTAAACATACTGAACGATACCGAAACCGTGACTCTAAAGCCATGATACATACTGAACCTTGAGTAAGTTGAACCGTTCCCCCCCTAATATATTATATATATTATATATATTTGTGTTATATACAAAAATTGTTGTGAAATAAAATATTGTGATATTAAATTTTTGTCATATTGCCCACCCCTGAAAGCACCTGATTTGAACTTCAATTTCCAGTGTGTCGAATGAGCCAAATGAAATATAAGTGTATTGTTGCAGATTGTATAATGTTTCACATACAATAAAAAAAATTGGTCTGCAATATACATTATATACTGTGCAGTACAGAGTAAGCAATACAGTATTATTCCACTCCCAAACCTAGTGTTTCTTACTATATTGATGCACTCTAAAAAATGCTGGGTTATTGTTTTTACCCAACTGCAATTTTGAGCCTGTTGGGTCATATATTGGGTTGTTTTTTTCCAGTGTTGGGTAGTTTTTGTGTTACCAAGCTGTTGGGTTAGTAGCTGGGTCAATCTCACTGATAGCTGAAACGATATACCCCTTCCCCTGCCTCTGATGAAACAACACAGCACGGGGTTACTTCAACCCAGCTGTTGAGTTACAGTCAGGTCGCGGGCTTTTTGCATCCTCTTCAGGAGAGAGCGGTTCTCAGTGCCACCTAATGGGTACACTTCTTTAGTGAAATAAAGATTTGCATATGTTTTATTTCATATATAAAGTGCTGTGTACTGTAAAAGATTTTATTTTACACAATGCAACTTACAGGAACGAGATGTCAGTCAGCAAAATACGTCAGCAACGGTCGTTTCGCATGATGGAAAAGCCTTTTGCCTTGCATAACATAAACTGATTTTATTTATTATAATACTGAATTTAGTTTATTTTGATGTTAAATTATGTTCTCTAATCTCAGTATTGTTTGTTAATGGGCAGGTTATGGAGTCAGTCACGGCATCTTAGCTATGAGGGAAACGTGAGGCAGCGATCTGAGGTTCGCAGTTTCCCTGCCGATCAGCAGTCCATCACTGGCTCAGATTTTTAGTGACACAACGGCACGAACATCAGCACTATTTCGGTTGAAAGGGAGAATGGTTGAATACACTTGAATTAAAATGTTACTTTTAAATGTTACATTTTTTATATCTAAAATGTTTGTTAAACAACTTTAAATGTATGTAATATTGTAACTAGCATATAACTGCTGTATTCATCCAAATGAATTCAATTTGTCTTATATTTTTGTCCATGGGTGTTCTTGCACATTAATAAATGTTCACCATGTGATTATTACTGTTGCCACTAGTGATTCTGTGTGTGATTTCTAAATTCCAAACCATTTTAAGCCAGCAATATAGTAATTTTTAAGCAATAGTTCAGTTAAATAAAACAACCCAGCATGTTGGTTCAAACATTTAACCCAACCAGCTGTGTCAAAATAACTCCGCATGCGTTCTGCCAAATACTTAACCAGCGCTGGGTTGCTAAAACAGCATTTTTTTTAGAGTATGTACTCCTCCCATACCTGTTTGCCATCCAGTGTGTAGATCCTTTTCACTGCTCCACTTTCGAGTTTAATGGCCTCTGTGATGTCAGTGAGCACCTGCTCAAAAGAGTGTGCCGTCTTCTTATTGAGTAGCACACGGACGGCCTTCCGCGGCTTCACCCCGCTCCTCATCACTGTCACCAGCTTCGGTCGCACAAAGTCCTTGTTCTCCTTCGGCTCACTGGCTGTGCGGTTGGCCAGCATGTTCTTCTGGCTAGCTGATGCTTTCACATTGACTGACCAGTTGGGGTTCACATTTTTGGTGTAGTCCACTTTCTTATAGAAGTTCTCAGAGGCACAAACATAGCTCTCACCTGGAGGGGAGGATTAACACAGAAAGAGAGAAAAAAGATATCTGTTAGGGACTGTTTGAACACCTCAACACATTTTTTGCTACTGAGTATTTAGTATGACAGCTTTACATTCAAATAACAACTGGTTTTCAATGTTTTGCTACTATAGCAAGGCCTGAATTTCAAGGTAGGATTGCGGATATTTTTACTAATTTCTAAGTTTCTTTACTAAGTTCTGTGCCACTAATGCAAAAAACTCCTGCACACATGTATTCATTTAAGCATGTAAGTTGAATGTGCAAATTAATCGACTGATGAAAAAAAATATATTGGAAATCATAAATGATTGAGCACTAATGGCAAATGACAAAAGCAAATGGCTTCAAATCAATACACCTTTGCATTTGGACAACAACTTTAGCTTAAATTTAGAACCAAAGAAGCTGTCTAAACTGCTAGTGCACTGTTTGTGCAATGTACTGTAGTTTTTCGACTGACACCAGAACAGAACAACCTCTTTGACAAGAAAGACAGCAGCAGTAAAATGTAAAATGCTACGAGTGGGTGAAAATAGTCAGCTTAAAACGGTCTACATTACTTAATAGCACATCTGTTACATTCCTGTTACATTCAGTATTACGGTTATGCTCAGTAAAATGCTGCAAAATTTTACTTTAAGAAAAGACAAGCATCATGAATTAAACTTACTTGATAACAGTTCCTAAAGCCTAAAGGTCTAACACCATGTCTACACCAAGCATGACTGAGGTTGTTTAAAGTAAATGATTAAAAGTGAAAGTTCCGCATTATACAATAGTTGTGTAGTGAAAAATTTGGTATCATGACAGCCCTGGTGCCAACTATAAAGACGGGTGTAGGAGGGATAATGGTATGGGGTTGTTTTTCAGGGGTTGGGCTAGGCCTCTTCTTCCAGTGAAGGGAAATATTAAAGAGCAGGTCATATGGGTTTTCGAAAAATATATATTTTGCAGTTTGTAAGGTAGCTATCCTTCAATGTAAACTCTGCAAAGTTGTTAATCAAAAAAGTGCATGATAAATAAAAATATTGTCTCTCAAAAGAAAGAGTCGACTCAGAATCGCCTTAACGAGTCATTATATTTTCGAATCTTCTGCCTGTTACCGATCTACGTCACTCGGTAACACATTAGCATAATACCCCCTGCCCACGAAATATGAACACTCTCTGTGTCGAGAAGATGCTGTGTTCCACGATACCACAGTAATACAATTCAAACCTTTTGTTGTGCTTGTTAATTTACAGAGGACTGCTTCTCTAATCTTCGTTGGCTTCTAATCTTCTTTATTTGGACCAACAAGCATCTCCGAACCACAACCTGTAAGTACGATTGATACGTTATGTGTACATTTTCAATTGAGTGCTCAAAATATCTAGGTGTTTTTTTGTGCTAATAAGTGATGTATGCCGAGTGCAGCTTTAGGTTTCCAGGTAAAGCACAATATTACTGTCTTACTGAAATAGTTCTGATAATTCACTGTGTACACACTATTTCCTAAGAATGTGTCGATTAATGTAGACTGTCGTTGTTCTTATTACTTCGTTTAATAATAAAGAATGTAGTGTAGCGCACAGACTTTATAACCATTGTGAAAGTGCTGTTTATGTAGTTATAGGGTTAATGCAGAGCGTAAAAGACCCAGTAGAGAGACGAGTTAGTTAGGCTGGTGCGCATGTGATACAGCTGTTCTGCGTTTTAATTAAAGGTTAAGACACGGAGTGTCTTTTGTATGTCATTCTTCAGACATTACAGTAGACATATTTTGGTTTTCAAACTGTATTGTTTCATCAGTTAGTCACATTAGCACTCGGCTAAGGTAGCCACCATTATTATTTTGATAGTGTTTACAGTTTAGCAGCTAAACTTTAGCTGTGGGCACGATTCGCTTGCATAAGTGTTAAACTAAATGTTTTTATGTCATTATTTTAAGAACTGTTTGGAGCACTATATTATTGTTTTATATAAAGGTGCATGCTAGGGTTGCCAGGTTGTCACAACAAAACCCACCCAATTGCTACTCAAAACTAGCCCAATCGTGTTTCGAGGGTGGTCCCCCTTTAAAAATCGTGTTCTAGGGTGTAAAATACGCGATTTCAGTCGGGGTTCCCCTGGTAAATTCACATTCCAGTGCCTAAATATGACGTTATTTGGGTCGCTACAACCCACAACATCAAAAACAACCATGGACTTGGCAACACAGATGGTAGCTCTCGCTAACTTGCTCAAGCGCTCCTCTTTGTGCCAACAGGCTTGGCCAGCTGACCAATCAGAACAGAGTAGGCTTATGGAAGGGAGGGGTTTACAGACATTTCGCTCAGAACGGAATCGAACGAGCCGTTTCAAAATCATGGACAAATGACTCTATGTATAAATGTATATTCTGGGAAAATTACAGTGTTAAACCTGTTGTAGGGGACTCCAACACAATATTAGGACACTTTAAAAAAAACATATGACCTGCTCTTTAATGCTTCAGCATACCAAGACATTTTAAACACTACATTCTCATCCAACATCAGTGCCTGACCTCACAAATGCTCTACTGGTTGAATGGGCAAAAATTCCTACAGAAACTCTCAAAACATCCCAGAAGAGTGGAAACTGTTATAGCTACAAAAGGGGGGCCATCTCTATTTTAATGTATGCAGTGTACTTGGAATGTTATTAAAATCCCATTTGTTGTAATGGTCAGGTGTCCCAATGTAACAGAGGCATGCCGAACTGAACCCAAGTGCAGTTTATTGAACAGAGTGAAATCCAAAATACAAACAAAGACTAGACATGGGGACTGGAGCCCTTTCTTTGCTAGACTTGGGAACTGGAATCCTCTCTAGGCTAAAATCAGGGACTGAAGCCCTTTCTGGTCTAAACTCGGGGACTGGAGCCCTCTCTGGGCTAAACTCGGGGGCTGGAACCCTCTCTGGGCTAAACTCGGGGGCTGGAGCCCTCTTTGGGCTGGATTCGGGGGCTGGAGCCGACACTGAAGCGAGCTCTGGGGCTAGGATGAGGACAGAGAACAGTCTTTTTCCCCTCATCCTCCTCCTTTGGTTAAGGGAGAACGGCGTGGCCAGCGGGCTTGAGAATGCCATGGCTGGCGGGCTTGATTTCAGAGCAGCCGGCGGGCTTGGAAATGCCGTGGGACTGGAGCTCTGGGGCTGGAGCTGACACTGGAGCGAGCTCTGGGGCTAGGATGAGGCTTCGGAGCGGCCGGCAGGCTTGTCTGCAGACGCTCTCCAGACACGGGAGGATCCCTTCCCTCCAGCTTAGTCCCGTGGTGTCTGGGAGGACCACGGGCGATGGTAATCGGCCCCGTGTCAGATCAAAGAGTTGATGGTGGCATCATCTAAAGACGTCGCCGCGGCGAGCCCGTAGAACTCCCTGGCATACTCGACGAAGGGGAGCTCTCCACAGGATAGCGCAATGAAGCGTGCCATGATCTCCATAATCGTGGGGGGAAAAAACAAGAAAACAAGAGACTTTCAAAGCGAAAACAAAAACACAGGGAGAAGGCGCGCCACTTACTTTTGGTTTCGGTGCGGTCTTCTGTCACGGTGTGCCTACTGTGAGGAGCAAGGAACTATGAGCGAGGAATGAGGAGAACGCAGGAGAATCAAGATCAACAGTCTTTTATTGACATCTAGGACATCACACGTAGGACACGGGATCGACGTTCAAGACAGCACACCCAGGACATGGAGCAAGTGGGGAACTCGGCCCCGTGTCAGATCAAAGAGTTGATGGTGGCATCATCTAAAGACGTAGCCGCGGCAAGCCCGTAGAACTCCCTGGCATACTCGACGAAGGGGAGCTCTCCACAGGATAGCGCAATGAAGCGTGCCATGATCTCCATAATCGTGGGGGGAAAAAACAAGAAAACAAGAGACTTTCAAAGCGAAAACAAAAACACAGGGAGAAGGCGCGCCACTTACTTTTGGTTTCGGTGCGGTCTTCTGTCACGGTGTGCCTACTGTGAGGAGCAAGGAACTATGAGCGAGGAATGAGGAGAACGCAGGAGAATCAAGATCAACAGTCTTTTATTGACATCTAGGACATCACACGTAGGACACGGGATCGACGTTCAAGACAGCACACCCAGGACATGGAGCAAGTGGGGAACAAAACACAAGACACAGGACTGACACCTCTATGGCCCATTTGCTTTGTCGAAGGTGCAAGAGACAAACTGCTGGGTTCATGTCTGGTCTAGCTTTTCTGTAACAGAGTACACTGAGGAAAGCCGAACTGAACCCAAGTGCAGTTTATTGAACAGAGTGAAATACAAAATACAAACAAAGACTACACTTGACTTGACACGACTTGGCATGAATAGAAACATGAACTCACCAACAGAGGTTACAGGAACAACAAAGCTAGACAAGAGACAATCTTCTTCTGCTTTGTCTTGGTTTTTAACGGCGGCTGGCAACCAACGTAAATAGGCGTATTACCGCCACCTTCTGCTCTGGAGTGTTGAACAGAGTTTTATATTATATTTATCAGTCCCGTCTCTCTAATAAAATCAAAGAAGACTTTACTATTTATTTCACTTGACCCTTTTACTAAAACCTTAAAATGTAATTCTTGAATTCCATTCCACTGTCAGTACGTTTAAATGGACAACAATTCTCAGATTTTAACAAGATTAAGACAATACTCTGATTAAGAATCTACCATGTAAACAGAGATTTTTGATTACTTTAATCCAGCTAAAGTCATAATCGAAGTAAACACTAATCGAATTAAGACGTGGAGTATTCCTATTTTAGTCGCGTTATTGAAGTGCAGTAAAGACATGTACACACCTTAATCACATTACCGTCATGTAGGACTTTTCGCTGCATTTTGCGACAGGATACACACACGGCAGTGGTCAACTGTTTAACGGCAAACAAAAGAATGGCTTTAACAACGCCGTCGTCTGTTTGCATGTATAGCATGACAAATAATTAACTACACTTAAAGCTTTCAGTAAATTAAAAATGAAACACCCAAAACTGTATATGGCATAATAACGAAGACGAACTGTTTATACGTGAAATTCTGTAGGGGACGTCGGATGGCGTCGCGTGGTGACATAATGACGTGCGCCATTAATCGATCTATGTACTATAACATTTAAAACGGGAACATGAAAGGAATATTCTAAAAGCAACTCATGTAAACACCTTAATCGTAATATTGGCTTATTCAGAACAAGGTAAATATTTAGATTACTGATGTCCATGTAAACATAGTCTCTGATGCATTTGTGCTGCAAAATGCTAAACACAAGCGGCAAAAGTTAAACACAACTAAAGCACAGTTGTCATCGTTTAAAAACAACGATTCAAATTGTTTCTAATGATGTGATCAAACCAACTGTACAAAATATGAGTCAGTTTAGAGTGCACAAGTGGCACAGGTGACTGAATGATTATGCGAACAATAGATGGAAACGATCTGAGAAGGAGAGGAGGAAGAGTACATGTAAGAAGTGGAGGATGAGGAGAGACAGTAAGGTTTAGAGAGTGTTATCAAGGCTGGATCTGTCAGACCAGAGGGTTTTTTCTATTTGTCTAGCAAAAAAGTCTACATTACTTGTGATGTGGACAAAGTCCTCAGGCCGGACTCAAGCACAAAGACATGATGCTGAGAGAATGAATCACTCATTGACCCTGTTTTTACAATTGCACAACTTACAGTATTTGAGTGTACTGTAACATGCTATTTATTTAGAGTTTTATTTGACCTTTTTGGCCTTTGCAGTTGAACTGCAGTATCATTGCAGTATCCAAGTGCTGAATATATACAAACATTCAGTACTTGCAGTACATACAGTAGGCCTATACAGGACCAAGGTATTCGGTAGGCCAAAAACCCCTGGCCGTTGACCCCAAGGAGGCCCAATCAAGCCCTGGAAGTGACTTCGTGACCCCTACTGGACACTACGAGTATCT
The DNA here is from genome assembly GCF_001515645.1 of Sinocyclocheilus grahami. Taxonomy (NCBI): domain Eukaryota; kingdom Metazoa; phylum Chordata; class Actinopteri; order Cypriniformes; family Cyprinidae; genus Sinocyclocheilus; species Sinocyclocheilus grahami. The sequence goes on from NW_015506930.1 coordinate 94,316, forward strand.
TGTTATGCCATAGGACTAGTAAACGCCCCCTCCGTATTCCAGGACTTTATGCATGAGATGCTCCGGGAGTATCTACACCGGTTCGTCCTCGTCTATATTGATGACATCCTAATCTACTGCCGGAGCTTGGCCGAACATCGCCACCACGTTGCGGAGGTCCTGAAACGCCTGAGAGAATTCCATCTGTTCCTTAAAGCCGAGAATTGTTCATTCTATCAGTCCTCAGTGCAGTTCCTTTGGTATGTCATCGACGACGGGGGTATCCAGATGGATGAGAGGAAGGTGGATGCCATCCAAAACTGGCCAGTTCCCACCACCATCAATGAATTGCAAAGGTTCCTGGGTTTCGCCAACTTTTATCGGAGATTCATTCACCATTACAGTTCCATAACCAGTCCGCTCACCAGTATGCTGAGAGACAAGCCCAAATCCCTGTCCTGGTCACCAGCTACCACGGAGGTCTTTGACACCCTGAAGAACGCCTTCACCTCGGTGCTTTCGCTGCAGCAGGGGACTCCAGCCAAACTCCATCCATGTGCCTCCTTCTCCCGCAAACTCAGCCCGGCAGAGAGAAACTGGGAACATGACTGGCCCTGGCACACACTAGCATGCTTCTGCCCCAACAGTGGAAACGTGGCTATTGAGAACACAAGCAACTAAACTAGACACAGGTGAATGTAATGAGTTACTAAAGAAACTAGGTGAAGGGAAAACTTTAAACTAAGAGTTCACAGAAACAGAATATATGTGACATGCACAATACTGGAAACAAATTATATTGTGACAGTTCTTTACATACCCCTTGCATAATATGCAAAATGTTAATCATTTTAACAAAATAAGAGGGATCGTAAAAATTGCATGTTTATAAATTGTTCATTTTTATAAATTCAAACATGCTTTATTTA
>NW_015506930.1:99363-101422 GCF_001515645.1 Sinocyclocheilus grahami
AACCATACTATAGTAAATTACTTGAATTAATTTGTTGTGGTAATTTTATAGTTGCTGTGGTAATATAACAACTATAGTAATATAAACAAATTACTTTACCCAATACTGTACTAAGTTTATATTTTATTTTATATTATACTACAATACACTACAGTTTACTGTAGGAAAAACTAAAGTATACTACAGTATTTATTACAGTTTATCAGTTCACAATAGTTAATACAACAGTATGCTGTAGCGTTCATTAAAAAGTGTTGTAAATACTATAATATATACAGTATAATGCACTTTACTATAGTATGGTTCAAAAACACTACAGTATTTACTATAAATTGTTATAATATTTTTTCATGTGGAAGAATAAATTATTTTTAAATGTATGAATAAGAAAGTTCATTATTTCTAAGGGAAAAATAAATAAGGTTTTGGCAAATATAAACGATACTTGTTTCTGTCTGGTACTGTACTTGACTTGCTTGAGGTGAGCTAATAAATTGACTTGCTTGGTTTGTTTTGGCGATGGTTAGCATTAGTAGCCTTTAGCATCGCATATATATATATATATATATATAAGTAAAATACTTCTTCCTCACACAGTGAGAATCCACATCAGATCATGTTACGAAGTTATTTCATACAATCATTGCTGTCAAGTAGTGATGGGTCATTCATGAATGATTTGTTCATTGTGTCTGTCACATGACAAATGAATGAAGACTTTGGGAGGTAAAGTCATCATCTATGTTCCTCATTTATTATCTTTGTGTGCATTGTAATGATTTCCTAATTCAGAATATGATATTGTGTAGGTGAATGTGTTTGGGTAATTTGGCTGTTAAAAATATAACATTTAATGCTGCTTAAATAAACAAAATGACTTGAATAAAGATAGGTTCACTTTGATGAACGAGAGAGTCTGAAAAATAATTACCCCATCACTAGTATCAGGTTAAAGCAGCACAAAGGAGAGGATTTAATTCCGGCAATCAGCAACTTAGTTTGGTAAAACAAAAAGTTTTGAACTCAAAATATGTAAACATGGGAAATAAGCAGCATTGTTAACCTTCACTGGACTCAGATAAAACTCTAACTTCTATACATGACCACTCCTCAAGCCCCAGTTGGCCCGCTTTTGTACTAGGACTAGTAAACGCCCCCTCCGTATTCCAGGACTTTATGCATGAGATGCTCCGGGAGTATCTACACCGGTTCGTCCTCGTCTATATTGATGACATCCTAATCTACTGCCGGAGCTTGGCCGAACATCGCCACCACGTTGCGGAGGTCCTGAAACGCCTGAGAGAATTCCATCTGTTCCTTAAAGCCGAGAATTGTTCATTCTATCAGTCCTCAGTGCAGTTCCTTTGGTATGTCATCGACGACGGGGGTATCCAGATGGACGAGAGGAAGGTGGATGCCATCCAAAACTGGCCAGTTCCCACCACCATCAATGAATTGCAAAGGTTCCTGGGTTTCGCCAACTTTTATCGGAGATTCATTCACCATTACAGTTCCATAACCAGTCCGCTCACCAGTATGCTGAGAGACAAGCCCAAATCCCTGTCCTGGTCACCAGCTACCACGGAGGTCTTTGACACCCTGAAGAACGCCTTCACCTCGGTGCTTTCGCAGCAGCAGGGGACTCCAGCCAAACTCCATCCATGTGCCTCCTTCTCCCGCAAACTCAGCCCGGCAGAGAGAAACTGGGAACATGACTGGCCCTGGCACACACTAGCATGCTTCTGCCCCAACAGTGGAAACGTGGCTATTGAGAACACAAGCAACTAAACTAGACACAGGTGAATGTAATGAGTTACTAAAGAAACTAGGTGAAGGGAAAACTTTAAACTAAGAGTTCACAGAAACAGAATATATGTGACATGCACAATACTGGAAACAAATTATATTGTGACAGTTCTTTACATACCCCTTGCATAATATGCAAAATGTTAATCATTTTAACAAAATAAGAGGGATCGTAAAAATTGCATGTTTATAAATTGTTCATTTTTATAAATTCAAACATGCTTTATTTATTTTATATATATATATATATATA
>NW_015506930.1:102984-103284 GCF_001515645.1 Sinocyclocheilus grahami
TCTATATAACGGCTGTGATTTGGCCGTAGGCACAAGGCCACAGGCTGACAGCTGTAGGTAATCACAGCTGTGTTGATATAGAGCCATACTGCACAGCAATGAGCGTGATATTGCGTTTATACAAGAGTTTGATGGCACAAGTATGTAAATAAACAAGACACACCGATAGTTGATAGTCGATTGTGTGAAACTACTTCCACTATGGATACAAATCTCAAGTTGACAGTTTAACAGTTGAGACCAAAACCTCTGTTCCTAATTTGAAAACGTCACTTTAGAACTAGTAACAAAGGAATGTTG
>NW_015506930.1:104752-105922 GCF_001515645.1 Sinocyclocheilus grahami
TTCTCACTATTAACAAACCATTAACTACAACTTTTGCCTCAATAAGCTCCTAATTGGCTGCTTATTAATAGTTAGTAATAGTTAGTTAGGTAGTTGTTAAGTTTAGATATTGAGTAGGATTAGGGATGTAAGGTATTTGTTAGGATGTATTTATATATTTATAAGTATTAATTTTTTTCATTTACAAATGTTAAACCATTAAGCTTTTATTTTGTTTTCCATCAAATAAATATATTGTGCTACAAGTTACAAACTGAAGCACTGTGTCCGGCACTCTTACACGTGTATCTCATGAACCAAGGCACATTCATTTTTCATAATATGCATATTTGGTCTGAAATTTCTATGAATGTTTCTCAGACTAACTGTTTATGTGGAAATGTATTGCTCAATAATAGTATGCAAAGTGTAGAGACACCATATCATGCACACATTTTCCAAGCTTTTCAGAAATGTTTCCTCAAATCTAACTGCCAAACTCAAACACTCACCTTCCTCTAGCTCATCCAGACTGCTAATCTTCTGTGATCCGTCGATGGTAAAGATGTATCTGACCCCTTGTGGCAAATTGATATGGTCAGATAGAGAGCGGGTTAAGTCAGCCAGCAGAGCCTCAAATGTGCGGAAACGGTCATTGGCCACTGCATACACAATGCCCTTGAAGTAGCGGTCGCCATTGCGGTAGAATCGCACCTTCTTAGCCTTTTTCTCGCTGGTCAGAGCCTGTAGGGTGCGTGTACGGTAAAAACTGCAGTGAGCACTGTGGGTGGGGCTGGGGAGACCGTTGGCCCGTCCACCTCGCAGGGTACGAGATGCCTTGTCCCGTTCATCAAAATGGCCGAAGTCCAGCTCCATGGCAGCATGTTCAGAGGGGGCATCCATTTTGGTGGTGAAGGAGGTCTTTTATTGAGGAATTATGGGTCTGACAAGAATGAGAAACCACACAAAAGAATTTAGTTTAAAGCAAACTTTATCAGTTAAATGTTATTTGAGGGCAATCAAAAAAATACTGCATAAATGGGTCTGTGACAAGTGGGGCGGAGCCGAGAGCCATGGGAGCGGAGCGAGGCCGATGGAGTAAATGATAATGAGCGACACCTGCGCCACTCACCAGCCTCGCTCCACTCGTCACAGGGTCAATGATTTTTAATAGTATTAATGATAAAGAAA
>NW_015506930.1:106317-109248 GCF_001515645.1 Sinocyclocheilus grahami
CGTCACTTTAGAACTAGTAACAAAGGAATGTTGAGTTGCTTCATTGAAGTTAAAAGCTTATTGTATTATGTAGAGTACAGTATTATTAGATACAGCATCTGATACAGCATTCAGTCTTCAGCTCAATTTTATATTCCAAATAAAGCATTAGTTTGAATGTCCACAGAGGAAAGTGGTATCTTCGTTGTACTATCCTTTCAACTGTTAAGAGGATTTCCCATGATAACGCTGGTCAGTACATTTGTTGGTTACGTCTAACAAGGTGTTGTTGAATGTAAATAATGTCTTTGTTTACAACCATGTTTCAGTCCTTTCAATATAAAAAGTCTTTGTTGCTGACTCACTCAAGATATTTTTGACATCTAATGGCATAACAATGTAACCAAAATCACCATCACTAACACACAGACCATTTCTCAATACCATTATTATATACTACCATTTTTTAAATCAAATAATATTTATTGAACAATAATATTTAATAAACAAAAATAGGTATTATAAATGTAGCTAAGCAATTCAGTCAAAAGTACAAAGGCAGCACTCTGATACAGCATTAAAGTTGTATAAAAATACAAAGCTAGCCAAAAACTATTTGATCTGGAACAAATAATACATTAATGAGACCAAAGACAGCCTGTCATATATACACCCGAAATGAATTGTTTAGCCATTATCTGCTTATTAAGTCTGACGTCACGCGTCACTGCTTCCAGGATGCAAATCTCAAGCCACAAGAAATCAACAAATGGTGCTAATATAAACTCACAATGTGATGTAATACTACCAAAAAAATATAATCTTAACCTTTATCTCATTACCAATTCCCAGATGGCCAGACACTGATTCATCTTTTATAAATCGGTAAAATATGTGTGTCTGGGACGCCATGAACATGGAGACTGTAGTGTACACCGTAAGTTTTAAATGTTTATCTTAAATGTGTATAATGAATAAATAGTGCTCAAAAATTGCTGTTAAGAGTATTCTCAAGTGAAACGAGTGGAGGCTTGGACCCGGAAACAGCATTTCTTACGTCACTTACTTATCAAGCGAATAGAGACATCAGAGCCAGTGGCATAAGAAGTGGCCAAGGTAAGAAAAAAATCTCTGAAAATGATTAATTCATAAATACCATTATGTCTTTGGAATAACTTGAGCATTCCAGACACACACCATCCAAATATATATGAGCAAGAAACAAAACTTGAAAAATAGAATAGAAAAAAAAGTCTGCCAGTCAAAAAACATCAATATTTCACCTGAAATACTCAAAAATCTGTTTTTCGGTCTAAGCCTACCATCATCTAAGTACTACACATCTATGCAATGATTGCATGAGTATAACACACTCGACCATGGATTGGCCTACATACAGCAGACCCACACACATTTCAATGTCACTCATGAGCTATTATTAACAATTCCCTGTGGAGACACTCATTTCACACACACACACACACACACACACACACACACACAAAACCCAAACAAAAGGAAACTTGTGGTATGGTCATTATTAGCCTATTTATCAGGCAGTATTTAGCTACACTGAGATTGAAAACTTAGAAATACACAAGTTTACTGTATATACACATTTATATAGTACATGCCAAATGGTTCACATCTAAATGTATAAATTGTTCTTCACTATCCAGTATCCATGGCAACAGCTACACAAGCTTTCCATGTTCTCTAAAAGATGATGACAGATGAAGCATGGAAACTACACATCAGCATCAAATCATACTTGATAATTAACTGTGAGAGCCTAACTTACCTGAGCCAAAGATTACAGATACAAAGATACAAAGACGGTTCACTTCTATTACTTATGAATGGGAGAAACGGCAACGTGCAATAAGGCAGAATAATCCGGCCTTCTGAATAAAACAGCCAATCGCTGATTGGTAAAGTCACTGTGGCATTGCAGCTGCCATTAGAAACTCCGGTTCCCATAGAAACCTGAGACTTAAGCTATGACTGCACATGAACATCGACTGGTCTAGCCTGAAAAATATATATTTTTAACACTATTTAAGCATAAGGAAGAACATTTATGGGGGAGTTAATTTCAGATTGTGTTGCTGATTTGAAATGCTCAGGTGTAGCTCAGGTGTGAGCTAGAGAAAATCATCCAGTGGCTGCTTTGAATGTAGTGCAACATTTACATACACATGCAAATTTGATTTCTTAAAATAATAAACAAATGAGCTAAACAACAACTCTCTGTCAAAGTATGGAAAACTAGCCTACATGTCAAATGATCATACAATTTAATAAGCCTACAAACAATTGAATTTTGTGTGTAATTATTGGACAAAAAATAATACATGAGAGAGAGAGAAAGTGAAAACCAGGTCAAACCATGTAGCCCAGCTATTTTCTGGAACATGGTAGCTGGTTTCTTGCTGGACCAATTTGCTCTATTATAGCTTGACGAAGATGACCTACAGGTCAGCTTTAGCTCCACCAACCATTTGGATCTGCTTAAACTGCTGTTGACGTTAAATGACCAGTCTGGACCAGATAGAAAGCATGTGAAACCAGCTACAGTTCTACCAGTTCTACCTGTGTGTGATTAAATAAATAAATAAATATATAGATACAATTTATATACACTCAGAGTTGACTAGAAGACCAAGATATCATTTTTGTTTTCTTCTCTAGCTCTCTTTCAAACCTTGGTAAGCTGCCTCACTGTGTTTTGTCTACATACATATCTGTCTTCTAAGGGAGCATCCTAACCAAAACAGAATCTCATATATGACTGATTTGGACCTCTTCATAAGCAGTGTGCATGACACAAAATAGCACTATACATATAAAGCGAAATAAAACACTTGACTGAAAATTTATTTCAATATGGTCCAAACTGAGCATTTTGCTAAAGTAACAATGCAATGCTTTAACAAGGATAAAAAAAAAAAA
>NW_015506930.1:109310-117104 GCF_001515645.1 Sinocyclocheilus grahami
ATTATGTTTCTTGAGGTTAGTTAATAAAGTAAAAAAGGTCCAATATTTGTAACTTCATTGCACTGTATCCACACCCTCCTTTACAGCATGTAGTGTGTTTTGATACTTGAGTCAAGTGAAGTCACCTTTATTTGTATAGCGCTTTATACAATATCGGTTGTATCAAAGCAGCTTTACAGTGTCAAACAGGAAAATAGTTTGTCAATAATGCAAACTGAGATGGCAAGCTCTGTGATAGAGACGTATGTGTGAATCTAAGTCAGATCTCAAGGCAGAAGAAATTAAGGCTACATCTACATTAATCCGGATACATTTGAAAAAGTGTTTTCATTTCAAAACGATCTCCGTCCACACTAGTGTTTTCCAAAAGTTCTTCATCCAAACTAAAACACTGGAAAATGCTAAATTCACCTTACTGCCTACCCGTAAAACCTCACAAAAGCTCACTGAGATGATACAGATGGAACAGACATAATAAAGTTCTCAGCTATTCTTCTGGCAGGATCATTTTATTCAGCAAAATATCTCACCTTTCAATGATGCATCCAAATCGCACTCTACAATAAGGGTGCATGAATAATGATTTACTAATGCCTAAACTAATACTTAATTCATCATATACTAATGATTATTAAAGGTGTTAACTAATCATGAACTAATGAAGAGCTATCCTTAACTACGACTGGAGTCATATGGATTCAGGCATTGATAACGGCAGCCTTAACTGCATGTTAGTACATGTTTGATAGTTAATACATTAATTGACATTTATTGGTAAACTAAATCATACAGCCTCTTTAAGAAGGAATAAGAAATAATCTGACTTCGAAATGAATTAAAATTATTTAATATCATAATTTGAGCTTTTGACATCTTCAGCATTGTCATAATCATTACTGGGTGGCGAAGGATTAGTTGATCCTCCTCATCAAGCGTGGAAATCAAGCTAAATACACTAATAACTGATCTGTGTTGTTCTCTTTCCCTTTAAATTCACCCTACTGTGACTTATATGCAGCTAAATAAATAAATAAAAACTCAAAACCCACAAAGAATATTTGTAGGACGATTTAAAAAGAAATACCCAATCTAGAAACATGCAGGTAAGGTCAGAACATTTGCTGGGTGTCAGTACAGTTCACTCTCCATCCAGACGCAGGCCGTGATGATCCTGTACCTCCACCCTCTGACTTCTTGAAAAGCCACACCACATCTCTTAATCGGGCTCAATACTCACTGTGTTAGTACATGTGTATTTGATAGAAAGTATAAAATAAATCATGAGCTGAGTTTAGTAAGTAGTTAAATTAATTATGATTGGGCCCCCTCAAGTAAAGTCGTGTCAAAATAATGCATTAACAAGCCATGAGTAGATGTTAGGGAAGGGTTTCCCAAAGTGGGGTTCGTGAATCCCTGGTGGTTCGTAAGGGAATTGCAGGGGGTTCGTGAGTTGGTAGACGCAGGGTTTGAAATTAACACCCGCCAAACAGTGTTGCCAAATCCGTGGTTTTCCCGTGGAATTGGCCTACTTTATTACTGTTGCCGCAGGTTGTTTTCATGTCCGCGGGTTAAAGCGACCCTGATAACGTAGTATTTAGCCCCCGGAGTGCAAATTTTACCAGGGGAACCCCACCAAAAAAGTGTATTTTACCCCCCGGAATGCGATTTTTAATGGGGAGGCCCCCCCTCGAAATGCAATTGGGCTAGTTTTGAGTAGCAATTGAGTGGGTTTTGTTGTGAAAACCTGGCAACCCTGCCACCAAATGCGGGTAAAAACAGCTGTGGCGGGCAATGCTGTCAAATCACTAGTCCATTTGGCAGGTTACTTTTTGTAAGTTATGTTCACTCATTAATTTCTTGGGGATGTTTATGCAAGCTAAATCTGTTTAGCGAAAATACTAAACTCGTGAGACATCATGACATTATCGAGTATATTGCAAAAACCAAACAAAACTCACCAATAGAGTGCACACATACACAACGCAATGAAGTCTGGTTAGACTAACTTGAGTAGTCTAGTGTTAAAGTAGCGTTGAGCAGTCTAAGTTAATGTGCGCGTGCGCATTTAGACTACGTTCTTTCACTACATGATTCAGTCTATTAATATGCATTAATAATGATCACATATCACATGAAGAGTGCTGTTTTTTCTTAAAAAATCAGCATGGTTACAAATGTGATATTGATTTTATCAACAGTTCAAAAAACATTAAGTCAATATCAAGAGACTTACGTTTTAGACACCATATTTCCTGTTTTTGCTCTATTTCGTCAACAATTAAAAAAAAACATTTTGATCTATTTCAGCCACAGCACTGTTTTGCGTCTCTGAGCAACTTGACGGTGTTTCGTTCCTGAATGAATCAACAATTTAAAATGATTTGGTTCAATCGCAATGACTCACTTATTAACAGTGTCTTGCTGCCACCTACTGGCGGTTTTAATTTTACATTTACAGTATCTTTTAATTTTGTAAATAATTTCAAATATCAGTCTGAATAACATTTTTCATTTCATGTTAAAATATCAAAAACATTATTTATGCATTTGTAACTGCAGGTTAAAGCATCCCATGTCCCTCTAAGATGCATTAATGTGTAAATACATCTAAATGCCACTTCATATGCAACTTCTGCAAAGATTCATTTTCTTGATACTGATTTCATTTGTTTAGTAACAGTCTAAATGTATTATTATTGTAATTGACTGATTAAATGTAAGAATTTTACTAAAAATATGGTGCACACTTTTAGAAAAAATTGCTTTATAAAGGTAAAAATGCCCATTAAAGGTAAAAATTCAATTTAAACTTATTCGAAAATATTAATTTCTATCACTGATATGAACTGACCGCCACACAGAATATGATGAATATCAAATATCAAAAACTTTAGGAGGTAGCTGTCCAGCTGTCCACGGCAGTCCTTAAGATATCAGAACAATAACACACTCAGCAAAATATCGTCTAATTATCTTTATCGATAAAATCCCAGAAAATATTGAGATTTTTTTTGTCAATATCGCACACCCCTAGTACTGACATAAAAAGATTTGCAACGTCCAGTGTAGACAGCCTCAAGCTGTTGGTTTATTTCCGTGTGTTTTCTTTTCTTTTTTTTTTTGGCTAGTAGAAGTTATGAATGGCCAGTAACTTTAAAATTTAGTAGCCAAATTGGCTGGTGAGTGGAAAGGTTAATTTCAATCCCTGGGTACACGGTATGCCTACGAGTTAATACCATTAACGTATGAATAAAACATTTTTATTAAAAAGTTTTTGCAAATAAATGTTACAGGTTTATACAAATGTGATGTAAATGTAAAATCTGAAATGTATAAAAATAATTATCTTTTTGGGAAACCCTGTATAAAAAAATTATTGTGAAAAAAAATTAATAATTACATTGTAAATTACAGTAATATGATTTTTTATAATTTGTTGAGTGTAATAATAACAATAGCTATGTACATACTACTAAAACTTAAAAACTTTAAAATATTTACTTAAAATCTCAGGGGGTACTTCAAGTACATAATTTAGGACAAAGGGGTTCGGCTGACAAAAAAGTTTTAAAACCCCTGTGTTAGTGTATGGATAGTTAATAATTAATTAATTATTATGGACCCTCTCAATAAAGTCATGGCAAAATAATGCATTAACAAACCATGAGTTGATGTTAGTTTATGGGTAGTTAATAATTAGTTAGTAATGATGGGCCCCTCAAAGTAAAGTCATGACTCAATGATACATTAACAAATCATCAAATAAAATACCATTAGTACATGATTATTCATGTACCCAGGACTGCATTAAGACCTCACTGGGCCCCGGGACTATGAATTACTGCAGGGAGCCCCATCACAATAATAATATATATAGCTTAAAATAGGATTTTTATCCAATCAAAATGTTTGATGCATTGCAATTTCATAATTCATGTTACCAATTCCAATATCAAAAAATACAAAAAATATTAGCCTACGTAAAAATAAACTTACTGAAGACAAGTAAACAGTCATGCATTACAGTAGAACAAAGAAATTGACCTACAAACACTTAAAGCACTGAATAAGAAATATTATATTGTATAAAATAAATAGACTACAAATAGACTGAATAGTCTTCACTGTATGAATTCAATATACATTATTTTACAAAAGCGATTCGGTCAAGGACATGGAGTGATTTTCTTTCTAATGTTTAATTTACATAATTGACACAAATGGCAACAGAAGCTATATTAGGCTGCTTTGGAGGAATAGTTCACCCAAAAATGAATTCTGTTGTTGTTCTAAACTTGTATGAGATTCCTTCTGCTGGTGAATGCAAAATAATATGTTTGGAACAATACTGGTAACAAAACAGTTTCTGTGCCCCCATGACCTCCCTAGTATGAAAGAAAAAAAAAACACTATTGGAGTCAACAGGGACCAGAAACTTTCTGGTGGTTACGAATATTCTTCAAAATATCTTCTTTTATGTTGAGGAGAACAAAGAAATGCTTACAGGTTCAGAACAATTTGAAACTGAGTAAATTATGAGAGTATTTACATTTTTGTGTGAACTATATCCCTTTAAAATCTCATCTCATATAATGCCAGGATCTCATAATAGCCAACTAGTGCACATGCTTTATCTTTAACTATTAATGTTAATTTAAGACTCAAATGACTGTGCTGACGAGGAGACAGGCATTTTGACACATAACTATGTGTATTCGAACGTTTAAACACAAGGCGCAAAAAATAACTCTTAGTTTAGTCATAGTCAGGTGCTGTATGAGCAAGTGCGCTCCGCGAGTATCAGAAACCGTCTTAACACGCGCATTTGCCAAAATGAATTCTGCCCCACTGCTTAATGTCCCTGAACAGTTACATTCATTTTTAAACCACAATGCTTAAAATGCGTTTTAATGAAAAGCTTACATCATGGCATGCAAAATTAATTTATCAACCCATAAGCGAATAGGCTATACTAGGCCTATAGAGTTTGTTCAAACACAAAAAGCAATATAGGCTACACCTATCAAGTTAATAATCAAACTAACCTAAAATCTGTGGGGATGGTGTGTTTTTATCTGCTCCATGTGTCCGGTCCATTTGCGGTTCCACAACTCCCACTCCATCATCAGCTTTAGTAAACTAAACTAGCTGTGGATTTTATTGACTAACTCATGTTTTCCCCTCTCTCCTCATTTTTTTCTCTCACTGTTTTTTTTAGAATAGTTGACATTTTTACTTATCGAAGATTGTTCTTTGCATGACCGTTTCTAGATTACACCAGAATGAAGTGAAGAGAGGTGAATGCAGACATTATCGCGCAGCGATCACCTGCTAGATAGGCTACGTGCACAGTTCGTTCAAAAGTAAAATATATAATAAATGCATTTGATTGGTATAGTAAACCAAATACAAATGTGACATTTTATAGTTGCATAACAAAAGACACTGCAGTTTAAATACAAAAAAATTACATAGTTTCTCATTCATTTTCTTTTCTGTTCTTTCATTACATTTATTTGGTTGCAACTTTCATGCTTAGTGGCAACACTTTGCCAATTTCTTGTATAATGTATAGTAAGATGTAGTATCATAAAAACTGCTAAGTAGTTGACCTGACAGCTAATATAATGAAAGGTCACTTTATGTTGATTTAAAATATTTAAACAACGATATGCTTGGTGTCCTACTAGCGTTTAAACGCTAGCTTGACATTTTTACAAACAAACTGTAAGATTAAAAGTTAATTTACTAATAGCTTCATTGCCTCTAATGACAAAATGCAGTATCTTTCAATAAAATATATTTTGATAAAATGGCAGCATGTTTAGGATATTTTTTCTTCTTTTAATATGTAAATATATAATAATATCAATAACATTTTGATTCTCCATTTTATGACTTTAATTTTCATTTGTCCACCATCTTGTTTGGATTTTCGCATTGAGCATATCACAGTCTGAGATAATCTTATATTTGAAACCTTATATTTGACCCAAAACAATATATCTTATAAGACTTCATATATTGCTGCCTATTTTTTGAAACAGACATTGTGTTGAGAGAGCGTCTGTGATGCCTAAAATGCAGTCTAGGTAGGCAGCTCACAAAGTTTATGTTTCTGTCTGATTAAAGTCCAGACTTTGAGGGAGGCAGATCCTAGCCACAGAGCTCTAATGGACCAGTTCCAGAACTTCTAAAACACAGCTGCTCTTTTTAAACAAAACTCTCTCTACCCCTCCACAAAAGAAATGAGAAATAAAAGAAAGTAAAAGAAGCAGAGTATTAGAAAAGGACAGTTGAGTCTTTGCAGCAGTTCCAACTGTATCTTTTCACATCACCCTTTTCTGAAGAATGAAGTGATTAAAGTGCAAGAATGTAAAAGTCACTCACATAAACACTAACGGAACACATGCTTGCTAATGGACTTGTACTACTAGACATTATACAAGTATACACCAGGGACCTAGTTCAATGGTTAAATATTATTGAAATCACACCTATTACTATCTATGAATCAAAACAGAGATACTACTTTAAAAAATGTTGTGAGTTCCATTTATTATTAAATTAATTATCTTGTTTGCAGAACTTTATACTGTTTACTGTGTGTGTGACAAAAATACAAAAAACAAAACAAAAATAAGGCTTTTAAAGCAGAAGTTAAATACACTAAACTAAAAATAAAAATAAATGAGAACAAAAGCACAGAGTTGTGTTAGGCTATTTTTATTACCCCATTACAGTCATGTAGCATTTGGACCAATCAGACACACAGTTTTCATTAGATTTAACAATTCATTTATTCATTAGATTAACAAATAATCACAGACCCCTCACCCAATAAACATACTGGGTGCTAGTATGTCTGTGAATGATCCCAAGCCCCTGGTTACCATGGCAACCAGGACACCTCAGCCAGATCAGATAAACTTTTACGACCTAAAAGTATGTAGAGAGAATCTTCCTCCTACTCAGTTCTCTCTGAAACAGACACATACTGCTATAGGAAATGACTTCTTACATTAATTCATTGACAAATTTTTCTATGACTTTCCTATCATGCATATCCCCAGGTCTTTGTGTATGATTACTACCTCCTTGTATATGGTATTGTGTATTTGTTTAATGCATGCTTATGACAGATCACTAGTTAATGTAAACTCACCTATACCATGTTTGGCCTCTATGAATTCGTCTTCAGATTGAGAGTGTATATAATATGTGGATACCCAGGGGTGTGGACTCGAGTCACTTGACTCGGACTCGAGTCCCAAATTTGATGACTTGCGACTCGACTCGACATAATTAAAGAAGACTTGAGACTCGACTTAGACTTTGACAGCAGGGACTCGAGACTTGACTTGGACTTGAGCCCTGTGACTTGGAAAGAAATAGACGCGTCCCTGCAGCATGCTTGCACTTGACTGGCAATAAGCCAAAGACTGCATTCAGGGAGCGCTGGATAGTATAAATTAATGGAGTAATAGCATAACTTACGACAAAAGTAATAAAAATAATAAAAATAACAAATTACATGATTCGTCTAGTAGCAATCTCCGATAGTGAAAAGCGCTGCCCTGTCCGTTTGATCGGCGCCCAGCAGACACACGGAGCGGGCATGAGAAACGAGAGGCGCGGCCGCGATCACTTCGCTGGTGCTCGCCTCATCATCACCGTGACCGCTGCTGTTAAATATTCCTCCCTTTTTCTGTTTGTCCGACACCGAGGTGCACCATGAGTGACGGATCCGCATCCCGCCACGGCCCTTGCACTCTGCCAACTCGATGTGCTTTA